>NC_072767.1:23210300-23510300 GCF_022539595.1 Amphiprion ocellaris | reverse complement strand
AATCCTGACTGACCTAAAGTACCTCGTCCAGTGGAAATGATGAACGTCTCCTCTTGTGGTACTTCTGATGACTTTAGTGTTTTCTCTCTGTGCAATAAATATTTTAAGTGGAGGGGGAACGTTGGCTCATAAGTCTTTGTTTATTTAGAATTTGACGACTGTGAAAAGTGTAGAGTTTCTGATCTAGAACATTAAAGGCTTCATTTGGTAAAATCAAGTTTTGATTTTTGTTTTCGGATTTTTTTAAACCTTTTTGTCACGTCAATGTGATGCTTCTATATGTTGGAAGACATATCATGGTGGACTATTTCGACCTTGAAAATGCAGGAAAAACATGTATTCCGAGAGCGAGGGTTTCATGTGTAAGAAACTTGAGAAACCAATCCTGTCAACTTGCCAATGGGGCTTTTTAGGCCATTTTAAAGCAGTGAGTGACTATTTTCATAGTAGAATCTCTTAAAGTTTATTACACAAAGAGGATTTTTTTTTTTTTACCAGAGCCAGACTACAAGATGGAGCATGTTTATATACAATTTAAATAGCATGACCATAGAATTATTAACCTGTGAAATGTCATGATCATAGTATTTATGTATTTCATAGCTATTTCAGTGACTTTCTTTCTTTCTAAGTGACTTTCTAATCGATGTAAAAATAAAGAAATTGAATTGACAGGCCTACTTCTTTACATGACTTCTAAAGTAGAGCTTGGAATCAATCCAGATGCCCTCGTATTTAAACTCAGTCAGAACTTTAAACTTTTGCCTGGATGTCATTATATCTGGCTCTGGAGTGGTACATGGCCCTTTTTAAAGGATCACATCATCGATTGGTTACATTTAGCTTGAAACATGACTGATTTAGTCATGTTGTAATATATTTGATTTCATTGGTATGTTTTGACACATCTTGTAGCTTTGCACAATCTTGGACATAAATCACTGTATCATCGGCATGTTGTTTGAGTTTTATATAAGCACAGAAACTAAATAATGGTGGTCTGAATATAGATCCTGCCTGGGACACACAAGGTCTATGATTATGATGGATTTCAGATTATGAATCTTCCCATCTTCCTTTTAAACATGATTCCATTCGTTTAGGGAAATTGGGTGAAAAATTAAAGAAGGTACTTTATTCCTAGATAGCATGTCTATGTCTAGTCGTAAGTCTTTTATTTACTACGTCTTACTGAGGCCAGCAGAAATATTTGATGCATGATATGTTTCAGGCAACGAATAGTTACCTGTTGAACTATTAACCTCAAAGCTTGGTCCTGAACTGAAAGTAACAGCAATGACCTTTAATGTGACTGAAAACTGAACAAACTACACTGGCAGTAGTTACAGATGTTTGAACTGTACCAAACTGAACTGAATGAAACTGTTTGAATCAGTGCAGTAAGCTGTAGTTTTCATTGCTATAGTTTTCTAAATAAGTGGAAATCAAGCCTTAGTGTAGGGTGGACTGTATTAGCGAAATATCAGATGGGTTTCAGCTCTGATGCTGGCATTATTATGTGAGTTGGGTTGTATTGTGACTCTTTCAGTTTCTTTTCCAATGCCATGTTACCTTACATGAAAATGACAATTGCAGAGAATCAAACAAATTTTAAATATGGGCTTAAACAGAGGACTGGTATTAGAACTGGCATTAGAAATTTCTATGATTTAGCATATGATTTGCATGAAAATTCCTGATAAAACATTTTTATTATCTTTTTACCAATAAAAGAAGACTTTTAATGTATCATTTACTGTAGCCTAATTAGTTTTTTATGATTAACATCTATTTATATATTTACATGTACAATTTCTTTTTGCTGCTTTTGTTTTTCTTGCCGTTTTGACTGCACTGAGAAGGTTTGCGTGCTGCAAAAAGACTTATCAGCTCTGTGAAGATCAAAACAACCAGGAAACTGTGTTGTTGCACGGTGCATTCTCACTTTGTAAAGATAGCGTAGGGGTTTGACAAGCGGTGAGTGTTGTGAGCGTGGGGGTCATGCTTTGCTGCGTGCTGAGCTGCTAACATCCTGCTTCAGAAACAGAGCAGCTGCAGCTAAACTTGTGCTCCTGTGTTGTTTTCAGGAGGAGAGTGTTGACGTAAAGGCTCTGAGGGCCAGGTTCAACAGCAAGACCAGCACCTCGGACACCAACAGCAGCCGGGACAGCGGCTCACCGAAGTCTCCACGACCTGGATATGGAAGAGTGATGCTGCCAGGGGTCACACCCACAGTTCCTCCTCCTTTGGCTGGCCCGGGCCTGGTGAGGCCTCCGAAGGCAGAACCATTGGCAGCACCCATCCCCTCCAGACCTGCTTCCTTCCCTCGACCACCTCCCAGTTCAGTGGTCAGAGCACCCATTCAGCCAGACGTCAGTAAGGTCAAGCAGAGAGGGGAGATGCTACAGAACATGATGCTGAGGCACCAAAGGCCTCCAGTCACCAATCAGCCTCCAGCTCCAGCTCCAGCTCCCACCTCCAGCCCTCTTCCACTCCAGCAGAAGCCCCGTCAAAAGAGCGCAGGGGACGTGACCCCTCTGAGGAGGCCCCTGCCGCCTGAAGGACCCCTACCTCTGAAACCCAAACGGCCTCCCAATGTCAACCTGGAGCTCTTCAAGAGGACCAGGCGAGGACCTGCCCTTCCTGCCTTGAGGAAAAGCAACGGTAAGTCGTACCCGAACATAAGCCATTATTGGACAAACTAGTTTATTTCTTGTTCTGCCATTATTTTAGCACACATAAGTAGTAATATTAATCATCTCTGAGATTTTTTTAACTGCTTAATTTTAAGGTTACTGGTGTTGTTCAGACTGCTTCGCTGTCACACCGCCATGGCTTGTTAGTGATATTACTTTTGATTTTCAGACTATGACAAGTAAGAATGCCTGCCATGAAAAAGGCCAATGAAATTATACGTTACCATTTTTTCCATGTAAAAAACAATTTCTAAGATATTACTGAATTAACTGATCAATAATCGCAGGTGCAGTTTTTATGGAAATATTTTTTCAGTTCAGAACTGAAAGTGTCAATGGAAATTTACACACATTATTAGTAGATTTACAGAAAATCAAATGCAGGAAGGAGAAACGCTTATGAAGCATGAAGATGCTTAGGAATAATTGTTTGACAGTGTTTAATAAGACACTGAGAAGTCACAGCGCGCTTCATCTTTGTCTGGAAATGTGCAAAAATAATAGCAGTGAAACCCTGAAAAATTATATTGAAGAGAAAGAGAAAATCTCTGCGAATCTCTCCTGAATTTTTGCCGTTTCATTGACAGTCGAATAATTAGGTGTGACTGTTCTTTACTGGTTGCGCGTCTCATTTCTGGTTCTCCCTGCAGGTTCACCAGGCTCATCAGACCAAAGGCTGTCTTTACCAGGAGTGATTACTCCTCCAAACCCTCCACAGCGATCCAACAAACCCTACGGACTGCCACACCAGATCGCCTCCATGTGAGGATTTACTAGTCAACACGCTTTGTCATGTCATTTTTTTTTTACATCTTTGAGTATACAAACAGCTTTTAACTGCAGATGGCTCATCGTGGCAGGCAGGAAATGGTGTTGAAGTAAATCATGAGACACTCAGAGTCTAATTTACAGCTAGTATAAAATAAGAACTGTGTGGGGACATTTTTTGACACTTCTGCAATATCCTTTTGTAAAATGGTCTAAGATCTGTGTCACATAACCATGATGTCTGATACACCTCAGTTGCTACTATTTAATGAAGAAAAACGGGAGCATTTGCACTTTTATGACACTTTAATTTTCATTACTTATAGCTTTTTCAACAAAGCATCTGCCAGGTGTTGCTCTGAATTGCATTCAATACAATAAAAGCAGAGCAGTAACCATTAACACAACCCTAAAGAAACCTTAGAAAAATGAATATAATATTAAAAACTGTCAGTATGTACTGTAGAGTCAGAATCAGATTATTCACATGAAGACATAGTGTCACAATAACTCCTGATATTTTTAAATATATCTATATATGTTTTAGTGTCTATTTGCTTGGTGCTTTGTTTGTTTGTCTGTCTGTCTTGATATAAGTGCTGCAACTTTTGTGAAAAGGACATTTTTGTACAACTAATTTGTAGCTGCGAATATTGTTTTATAAGAAATATGATGCTGTCCAGATGATGATGTTTAGCATTTTGGATTATCAATATAGAGATAACAAAAAACACACTGTTGCTGATTGATGACCAGAAAACATGTTTGTTTATTGATTACAGGGACATTGAGGATGAACAGGACCCCTATGATGATATTGCAAGCTTTGATAAAAATGGTAAAAAAATAAATAAATAAATAAATAAATAAATATTACAGCTTGTTTGTTCTACAAGCTCTTCTTCTGACACATGACGCTTTATTTTAACTAATTAAATTGTTTTAATGAATGCTTTTTATATATTTTGTTGGACAATGTGTTTACAAATGAAGAACATGCCTGTGTTTTGTGTAATTTACAGATTCCCACAGCGACAACGGTTCACAGGGTTTGGACGGGGTGAGTGCAAAAAACAGAAACTAAAGTGTGACTTACTCTGAAGTGAGAGTGCCACCCATTTTAACAAGTCGAGCAGGTGGCTCCTCTGAAGAGAACATGCTGCATGTTTCCCGTAATACTAAAAATAAAGGGAGTTTAGATTCCAGTTTGCTCTATGTTGCTGGAAAATGGCAATTAAACTTCAGTTACTGTCAGTAACTGCATGTTCTTTTTGTTTAATTGATTTTAGCTTTGGGAAATTTATGCAGTATTCTATTTAGAAACTAGTAAATTCTTCGATCGGGTGGCATCCTTTTTGAATCTATAACTCCTGTATACGTGTATGCTATGTTTGTTTTTCTTCTCTCTTTAAAAGTACAATTATCTTCTCTCTTGTAGGATGAAGATGATGTCTACGAGTTTATTGATGAGTAAGTATAGACTTTGTGTCTTCACCATTCACCCACTGTATCTATATAGTAACTTCTCTAATGGCCAAAAGAGAAGAGTAGCCGCGGCTGCATGAACATGTTTCCATTGTTTCTCTTACTGCTACCGTTATTTTTGTACCTCCTGCTATTACTGCTGCAGAATGTATACTGGGAACTAAAACATCTTTTAAGTTTCTCAGTTATATGGTGTTACATTTAAGTTTTGGGGAGTCAAATAAAGCTTCAAAGGATGAACTTAAACAATATTTTCCACAGTAAATTGTTTCTGTGATTCAACAGTGTTTTCTGTTAAAGCAGGATGCTGTGACGAAATTCAGGGAGGGGCTTTAAAAATGTAGGCAGACTGGAAAAAAATCTAACAGCTGTGAAGCTTATGTTCAGCTTTTATAGTATATTACATAATTAGGTTATCATATTACAATCTGGATTTTGATGTGTTCGTAAAAATACACATTTCTGAGGAATTTATAGTAATAATACCTGAGAAGAAAATACTGGTGGGGAATGAACTTTATAAGTAATTTTATGTTTTGATCATTTCTTCTTAGGGACCAGGTGGAGGTGAACAAAGCTACAGCTGAGAAGAAGCACAAGAAAGAAGCAAAGAAGCAACAAGAGCAGGAGAAGAAAGAGCAGATGGAACGCCAGAAAAAACAGAATGAGTTGAAGAAGAACTTTCAGGTAAAGAAACAAAAACACCCACTGAGAAGGCACATCAGAAAACATCACTTTCAGTTCATCTTCAGTCATTATGTTCCCCCCTCTGACAGCTTTTTGTTGTTGTTTCTCGGTAGTTGCAAGGTGAGATCGAAGTTCTTCACACAGCCAGAGTCCGGCATGACTGGCGTGGAGGAGGAAAACTGGACCTCAGCGTTCGACAAGGAGAGAGCGTGGAGATCCTCCGTGTGAAGAATAACCCAGGAGGCAAATGGTTGGCCCGCTCTCTGAACGGAAACTGTGAGTTTCAATTTAAATTTCAGTCAAACCGTTAAAGTAAGCCTTCCAATCTGAACCTCTCTCTTCTCGCCTTACAGCAAAGTAACTTACCTGCATCAACCTGGTAGACGCAGCAGGGATGTCTGGCGCTTACTGCTGTTTTGATATTCTACATTTTAAACAGAGCTGCCAGTATGTAAACTAGCATGATGTGTCATATCACGACACTATGAGTATCTATCTATCTATCAGTTTTGCTGTTCTCCCAACTTGTATATTGAAAACTCAAGTGGAAATATCACAAATTGAAAAAAGAAAAACTCAAATAGTACATTCTTTAAAATCAGCTTTAGTATAATGTTTGGCACATCAAGAAATATGCCTTACTATAGCAGTGAGTATTCCTTTGATTGTGTGGTCCTACCTCAGCCCCGTACTTCACTAAGCAGAAGGTTAGATAATCAGATTTATTTTATGCAGATGATACTCATCTGTGCTTATAAGACCAGAAAACATTGGTGGCTCCTAGCCTCCTAGCATCTTGATCATGAACATGTCATTTAGGCTGCTTGTCCCTCATACAACACAGGAACATGTCAGTAACAGGGAGAAATAAAAGAAATAAAAATCTTGAGTAGGACTCTATTCTGTGAATGCGCAGACAAGAAGATTCTCTGTTAACTACACACTGAACTGTCACAATAAAGTCTCATTTGACTATTTTGTTGTTGCATTTCCTTGCAGATGGATACATAAGTAACACATGTGTGGATATTGATTATGAGGCGGTGAAACGCAAAGTGCTGCAGTCCAGAAAATCTGACATGTCAGTGTTACCTCCTCCACCTCCCGACCCCCCACTGATGTTAAACGTGCAGCCCAACAACAGAGACAGGTACAGGGCCATGGATTGTATACTGTATTTTTATTATTGTGAGAAAAATGTTCTAACACTTTTACCAATTCTTCTTCATGATTTGTTGCTCTGGAACTCCACATGTCTATTTGACTGAATTGCTGTTTTAGTTTCACTTGTTCCAGCTAACATGTTGTTTGTGTTGCCTCTAATCTGCAGCATGCTTGAAGACGATGGTGAGTGATATCCCACCGCACATTATCAGCAGACTGGGATGAACATCATGAGTTATCTCAAAGTTCACACGTCACTTCACAGTTGCTTAGCAGAAGCAACACAGTCATACATATTTGTTGCTTAGTTTGACTTTTTTGCTTTTATAAAACCTGCACTACAGAACCTTTGTCTCCACCTTCTGGCAGTGAGAGTAATTACACAAATACAGTCAACAGAATTATGACACATATATCACACTGTTGGTCGCTTTCATTTGCAATCTGTCCTCTGAATGCTGGGTTTCTTTTTTATCTGCAGCATCAGAAACTTTCCTTGGAGTTTTCTTGGGTTTTTCAGCCATTCACCATACTGTGTCACTATGGTGTCTCCAGTCTTCGGTTCTTGCAAACTTATCATTTCTGGTTGACATAAAATGCACTTCTACCATGTACTTACCTACAAATGTTGCCACAAACAGTAGAATGCGATATAAATTCATTTCTATGCAGAAGCCTTTTGTTTAAAAGCAATAAATAGTGTTTGTGAATATACGACACCAATCATTGGTGAACAGTTGCAGAATAATAAATCAATACATTCCTAAATTGTCATTGTTCATAAAGAAGTTCCCTAATTACCTGCAAGAAAAAATATTCTACAGGGTGTCCCTGAAGTCTGGACACATAGGAAATCTCACTTTGTTGAAAGATTAAATTCATCTGCTATCTTTCAGTATATCCATCCTTCACGTCCACCGACAAGTATCAGTTCAACTCTTTCTTCTTTTGACAAAACCATATTTAATCTGTGGAGGCAAAAAAAAATTATAGTTAATGAGATCTCCTTTGTGTCCAGACTTTAGGGACACTGTATTATTTTCTTTCTCATATGCTTTAATAATCAGTGTTTAAACTGTTCATTTCAGCAGATAATGTTAAAACCTATTTTTATGTAAGCAGACAACAGCTTTTTTTATTTTGTTCTCAGATGACTATGATGATGTTGAAGCAATAAGTGAAGATTTCCCTCCGCCACCTCCAGAAATCAGGTATCTAGTCACTTCTGACTGACTGACAGGAAAGGAGTTGGCATGTCGGCAGCTAAGTGTGGCTGCAGTAACACTCTAATATAAAGTTTCACTTTTGTAGACCTCATTAGTGATAAGACCAGAAGATGTCCAAGATGAATAAGAAAAATAATTTATCTCATCTATTTTAATAATTTAAGTGGGGAAGTGTTTTGTTGATAAAAGCATTTGTAGTGTGCTTAATTAACTAAATTGTTATACTTTTGCAGCATCAATCCCAGAGTGGAGAAGGAGCTCAAAAAAAAATTTAAGGTAAACAGTTTGTACTCTTTCACACCAGATTATTTACTTTATTGTTAGATAAAGGAATATGTCATCTGTATTGCAGTGAAATCAGATGGTTATAGTGTTTGTTTCTGATAGTGTATGTATGTTTTTTGTCCAATAGGAGACATATATAAGGAGAAAAGAACAGGGTCCTAGATTAATCTATGCACAAGTTGCATATAACATGTAAAATTGCAGCCCTATTCCAACAAAAACCTGTCGCTGTGACTGTTGTTTCTCAGTATGAAGGGTCACTCAGGGTGCTGCACACCATGATGGTGGATCCTAACAGCGTCATCAAGAAACCAGGAGCAAAAGACCTGCATGTTGTTCATGGAGAAATTTTGGATGTCATCCAGCTCACCAACAGCAAGAAAGCTCTGTGTCGCAACCAGTATGGAAAATGTACGTAAACACTTTGCTCTCATCTTTGATTGTTAAGTTAAGCTACATTAATGCATTTTCTTTTAAACATTAAAAAAGCAACCTCCATTCAGACAGGCATTTTAGCGCCAAGTCTGACATTATATTCATGCATGTTAACATACCTGAAAACGCATATTACATGGCCATTCACTTCACTAGTCATGTGGTTGCTGGTGCAAATATGAACAAGGGGCTGGTTGCTTACTTTACAGTCACATGACAGAGGTGTAACGAATCAGGAAAGGACACATGGTGACTTATAAGACCTGATTAGGAAGTGAATGAGGGTGTTCGCATTAGTATTTCCAAAACTCCCACACCCTTAATTTTGTCTAATTTTAAGCCTCAATACTATGTAAATGGGTGACTTATATATAAAAAAAAAATAAATCACCCTCTTACAATTTTCATGAACAGGGAGATTAGCTATAGAGACCAAAACTGTTTTTCATTCCAGTCTGTAAATGAATTTATTTCTGTTGGAAGGCTAAACATTTTACCATGAGGATCTATGGGGATTGACTCGCTTTTAGAGCAGCTTCAAGTGGCCGTTTGAGGAACTGCAGTTTATAGAACTTCTGTACTGGCCTTCACTTTTCAAAACTGGAGGTTGCTACTTGTAACAAAACAATAAAACGTTGCAGTGATTATAAATACAATTCTCCCTAATTAATAGTCCAATACAAAACAATTGTGTTAATTTTTAGTGAAACTGCCAAGGGAGGTTGGTGTTCTAAGAAACCACAACACAGCCATATAAACAGAAAGCAGCCTCACCATACTTCAGGCTAAATTCAGCATGCTCGCAATCTATTCCTGCACATTTGTCTGCAGTTGATTCATTTTTGCGCTTTAACGAAATAGTGCATGTTCAATTTTGCTGAGGATTGTACTTTCTTTTTTCCCCCCTGCCCATGAACCAATAACTTTGCCAGATGACACTGGAACTTTTTCTGTTATTTTTCCTGTGATTCTGATGTTTTTAATGTCCAAAAGATACTTGAACTCTGTGAGTTCACCAGAGATCTCAGAAAGCTTTAAAAGCTTTTGAAATTGGATATTTATTTGGGGATCTATTCTGAACAGGTAATTTTCAGTAACTGTATTTTGAGACAATAGTACACTAAATATTACTGTACATAAAATACAAATGATGGTGCAATAAATTGAGTGACAGTCATATCATATTAATTCTAAATGATCATCCTTGTTTTGTCTCACAGTTGGTTATGTGTTCAGATCTCTTCTTCTTCCAATGTAAGTAAATTTTCCTCCTTTCATATGACTCTTTCACCGTAAGCATGATATTAATTTAGTCTATACTCTGTAAATATATGACAAACAACCCTTGTGTTAAAACATGCCATTATGTTATTGTAACAGGTTATCCTTGCCTTAGATTATTTGAAGATTTGCAGTGTCTACTGTCAAAATAATAAGTAAATAGATATATCAATGTAGTGGCGAACAAGATACAAACCAGCCTGTGAGGAAAACTGGGAACAATAAACTGTTTAAAACATTTTAAAAAGATATATACATATTAAATCTATTCAATCTCTTTGCATTAATAAATGCTGACAAATAGTTTCTCTGGTCTGAATCTTCTCCTGCAGGGAAGGAGATATTTATGATGATGTTGACTATCCAGGTGGTAAGTTTGAATTTTCATGTTCTATAATGAAATCAATGGAAAATATACTACAGTAATTTCATCTTAAATATTCACCCTCGTGTTTGTCTTATGTTTAAATCCATTTTAAAAGAAGAAAATTATCTTTCTCTTCTTGTTTCAGATGTCTATGATAACGACTCTCCACACACTGATTATTAAAACATGTCAAACTGAACACACACTCACACAGTAGCAGAGAGAAACAAACAAACTATACAAAGCTAAAACGTTAAGCTGTATTCAAACTAAACCTGGATGTTACAAACTGAACACCAAGTGAAGACGGAGACCCTTCTGGATATAAATGCTTTATGTGATTTTACAAACTGCATGCAAGTGAAGAAAACTCACAAACTCACAGAGGTTATATCGATTCTTTTGTGCTACACAGAAGAAATGAACAGGATTTCTGTCCACCTCTCAAACAAGCAAACTAAGCATTGTTAGAGCTCAAACTAATTATAGTTATACAAAACTGAACAGGAAAACAGCACGTGGTATACAGAGAGATCCATGTGGAAACAACACAGTCCTGTTCAGCAGTTCAGAGACGTTACACTGATTTCCTGCAGACTTTACCTAAACCTGAGTTCTTGAGCCTAGAATTTAGTCATGTTTTGGACAACGTGGCCATGTATATAGATTAATGTCTCCACAAAATGAATAAGACACACAAACACACACACCCACACACACACACACACACCCACACACACACACACACACACACACACACACACACACACACACACACACACACACACACACACACACACACATAGAAGAGAATAACATTGTCACCACTATACTGTTTGTCAAACTGCTTGTATAAAAAAAAAAAATACACTATCACTGTTGCTTTGTGTATTTCTCAGCCGCAGAGATTATTTAAAATAAAATATTTTTTCTGATTGGGTGTTTGGTTTTTTTTTTTGGTTTAAAAAGAGTAAATTCTAACTGCTGGAAATACATTGTTTGGTATAGAGAGAGGTGGAATATAAACCTATTTGCAGATGATTATAAACCAGTTCGTGAAAGTAGCCATACTGAAGGAAAGATTGGCAAAATCCTGGAAGGTGATGGTAAGAAATTTAAATCAGGAGGCACAGTTTTCATTTAGTCATTATAATGTGAGACAAAAAATGGAACATGGACTGTGCATAAAGTCTGATGATCTTGGTTTCAACTACAGTTTATTAGCCTGCAGAGCAAGGGTGTCAAACATATGGCCCGCAGGAAAATTATAGCAAAGACATTTACCACAAATTGTAAATTTGTAGAACTGTAAATGTAAAATAATTTCTAGATCTTGGCAAGTTGTTTTTATCATAAAGTAAATATTACACTATATTGTTCAGTTCCAGATACCTGAGACTAAATGTTTGTTCCTTTGTAGACTCACTGTGATCTGTATGTTGTAATGTGTAAACTGAGGCATAATTTTGAAATTGCACTCATTTTTCTTAAGGACCTTCACGTTGTTCGTAATGTTTTTACGTTTTTGTACTAAAACAAAGGGAAACAATTCGGAGCTGTGGTTATTTATAGGTTATCATGCTCTGATGTTACTGGTCCCACTTGAGATGTAATTGGGCTGAATGTGGTCCCAGAACTAAAAAGAGTTTGACACCCCGACTGCGGAGACTAGAAGTAGTTTAGAGGCAGAGTAGAGCCAGAAGAGGGCAGCAGCACATCATCACTGCATAAGTAGGAAAAGAAGAAGTTCGATTGACTCGGCGCTCGTCTACTCGAGTCTTCTTCGGACACTTCCTGTTTCAAAGTCCAGCCGAGAGCTGCTGCGGTGAAAACAGTCACGTCAGGAGATGTTGTGCAGAAGATTCACACTCTAGCGTTTGTTTGTTTGTTTGTTTGTTTGTTTGTCGTTGTTGTGTGAGTGTGAGAGCAGACATGCAGCAGTCTGTGGAGGCTCTGGTCCGACTGCTGGAGTCCTACAGAGGAAGAGACAAAGTAGTGAGTGTTTACTTATTTACAGCCCCGTAAATAAAATAACTGTTTTTCCCTTCTAAGTACATGACACGGTTAGCTCGTAGGTTAGCTATATATCAGTGTCAGCGCGGTTTTATCACGGGTTTAGTGATTACTGTCGGTTGTATTTGGGTTTTACTGTTGAATTAGTGACAAATTGTGACATTACATCTGTTAAAACTGCTTCTATTTGTTAATCATACCATCAGTCAGATCAATAGTCGCCTCTTTTAACCCTTTAGAAGGGGTTGTTTGTTGAAAATGGCTGCTGAAGTATGAATAAAATGTGCTAGCACTTTAGAAATGGTTTATTTTAACATATATTTTATTGTTACAGTTAAATAGCTCGATCAGTTAATTACTAGTTGTTAAAGACTAATTGGCTTCTTTATTGACACTTGTTTAGTTCTTTGGGTAATTTTTCGAGCCAAATGACAAAGCTGCTTGCTATGAAATGACAATGTGAGGGAAAACTTCCTTAAACAGCGTTCATTTTTGCTAGTTTGGTCAATATTTGTACAATGCTTTTGTCACTGAAATAGGAAATGCTCTTTTAAGATGCATTTTACATTGAGTTTTTTTGCACAAAATTACTTTTTAATGTTGAATACAGTCTTTTTTATTTTTGCGCTTATGGTAATTGCCTTTACAATACTTGTTATTACACACATACCTTCAAGCTCACAAGTTGTGAGCTTTTGCTGCTTTTTTCTTGTCTTATGTACTTTTAAGATAAATATCTTTTGGTTTTTCACTCTTACAAACAAACTTAAATAAGCTATTTGAGGACACCACATTTGACTCTATAGGCCTTTTTTCCCCTGATGTATTACTGACCAAGATTAGCTCGCAACCCTTCTATTTAGTTTGATTTAAAATAAGAAGAATTTTCACTTGTAACAGTCCATCAGTTCTGTAAAAGGTGTAAGTGTTACGTGGTTGTTTTTATACACACTATTATCTGGATGCTGTCTCCTGTAATGTAAGTTATCAAAAGGAAACCCAGATGTTTACTTTGAAAACTGTTGGTAAATGATCTGTCAGTGCTGACTGTATTACAGTGTTACTCAGTAATATAAATCAAGCCGTGCTTTTTAGCCTTTGGTACTTTTCAAATGTTTTACCTCCTTGTTATTGATGTGTTAAAAACATGTTTGTATTTCAGAATTCTTCTGTTTACATCCATACTGTACGCCTGAGAGATTTCTGTTAGCTTTCATCTTTCGCTCTGTCTCTGATAAATGCTCCTGACTCCTTGAAGTTTTTTTTATTTTTCACCCTGCGTTTAGTCACTGTGTTTGTTCCTCTGTGTTTGTCTTTGCAGATCAGGACGCTCTGTTACAGCTCTCAGCTGGTCGGAGGAGCTCTTTCCCGGAAGGCAGAAACAAACGCTTCATCCCAGCAGCTCGGGAAGAGTCTGCTGCTGTTTTCTGCTCAGCTCAGTCACTGCCGGACGGTGCTGAGGTTGTTTGATGACCTCTCCATGCTGGCCTACTCTCACAGCTATGGGCTCGGAGCTGAGGTGACTCACACTGCAACACGAAGCTCACTTTTTGTTTCTCTCACAAGTCTGATCAGTCTCACTAGATCAGTCAACGAAGGATGGATCGGGGTCTGTTCCACTGAAATTGCAAGATATGAAAAGTAGTAAAGATAAAATACTCTTGTTGATTCATTCAAAGTAACAAAATAATTGTAAGTTAATCTTTTTAAATGAAGAGGTGTAAACATTTGACCGGCCAGTACTGCAGTACAATATGGAGAATAAAAGTAACATGTCTTTGATCACATCACTTCTTCTTTTCTCTGTAGATACAAATAATGTGACCTGGAAAGCAAGCAGCTGATGTAACAAATGAATGCAGAGCTCTACTGTGTACAATCCAGCGTTAACACATGTTGCACGTCTTTCCTAGGAGGAGGATGCAGGCGTTCGCTGGATATCAGTGCTGACCAATGTGGCTGACCAGCTGTACTACCCCTGCGAACACATCGCCTGGGCTGCCGACGCCGAGCTCATCAGAGTGAAGTCTGATAAGTGGTGGCTGTTCTGCACGGTGCTGTGGGGAACCTCGCTGCTGCTGGGAGTCCTCAGGTGGGATCATCCGTCCACAAACATCAAATCTCACCTACTGACCGGGTGCACTGATGAAAAGCTACGATGATGGTATTAGGTGATCATTCAAATTTACTCTGAGTTCATATTTACTTACTGACAATGAGTATTATATCTGCCAAAATTTCGACATTTGTGTAAAAGTAACCGTATAGTAATCATTTTAGCTACTAAATCCTTTTTCTCAGTTTGACATGTCTTTTTTTCTCTATGCCATGGATTCTGTCCAAAAACAGTTACAAACATGCCACTAAGCTGCAATGTTTAGGTGCAGTTTATTCTGTAGCTATAAACACTTAGCAGCACATATTAATCCCTAACTGAAAATAATTCCTAACAATGCACCTATTTCAGTTATGTTTGCTAAAGACTACGATATCCAACCATTTTAGACGTTATTTACCTTTTAATAAATTGAAATTATGTATTTGTGACTTGTATTGAATGATTTCTGTTGACAGTGGGAATTAAAGGGGCCAAAGGGTGAAATGCTAAAACAGAGCAGTGAAGACAAAATTAGCTGAGAGATAAAGTACCACACTGTTAATTTTGGTCATTTCATTAAATTTCATGAAAGTAAAAAACAGAATACCTCGTTAATCTTGAAAGATCTCCTCTGGTGAAAATCAGTTTTTTCAAGCATGTTAACATGTCCCAGGCTGTTTATTTATATAATAGAAGACAGATCATGAGAGAAATAATCAGTCATCACCATGGCTGAGTATCTACACCAATGACAGACTTTAAAACACAGATTTCATGTACAGCAAACATAAGGAACAAATCCCATAAACTTACTGTTACTTGCTGTATTCTTCTTTCCAGTCAGTTTCTGGCTGTATGACTGAATTACTCCAATATTACAGCCTGTCATTGTGTCGGATGGAATAATTTGACTGCGTTTGAGTTGTATGTGAGCTGGTGTTCTTGAGGTGCAGCGAACAGGGAATGGTGGATAGAGAGAGAGGAGAGGATTTCATAGATCTGCACATTGTAAAGGAGTGCAGAATTGCATCTAAGCATTTTTAAGGCAGGAAGGGATTATTTTCCTTGGAAAAAAAAATCTAAATATGTAAATTTGAGACAGAAATTAGTTTCAATTTGTTTATTGTTTTATAATTTTATATATATATATATATATATATATATATATATATATATATATATATATATATATATATATATATATATATATATATATATAAAAATAAAAAATTTCAGCGTTTTAAAGTAGCCAAAATACCAAAATGAAAATTGTATAGATTTTTATGAATCAGTTTGTTTTTATTTTGTTTGGAAAATGCTGATTTTGCTAAAAAGTTCAATTAAGATGCATTTTACATTGAGTTTTTTTGCACAAAATTACTTTTTAATGTTGAATACAGTCTTTTTTATTTTTGCGCTTATGGTAATTGCCTTTACAATACTTGTTATTACACACATACCTTCAAGCTCACAAGTTGTGAGCTTTTGCTGCTTTTTTCTTGTCTTATGTACTTTTAAGATAAATATCTTTTGGTTTTTCACTCTTACAAACAAACTTAAATAAGCTATTTGAGGACACCACATTTGACTCTATAGGCCTTTTTTCCCCTGATGTATTACTGACCAAGATTAGCTCGCAACCCTTCTATTTAGTTTGATTTAAAATAAGAAGAATTTTCACTTGTAACAGTCCATCAGTTCTGTAAAAGGTGTAAGTGTTACGTGGTTGTTTTTATACACACTATTATCTGGATGCTGTCTCCTGTAATGTAAGTTATCAAAAGGAAACCCAGATGTTTACTTTGAAAACTGTTGGTAAATGATCTGTCAGTGCTGACTGTATTACAGTGTTACTCAGTAATATAAATCAAGCCGTGCTTTTTAGCCTTTGGTACTTTTCAAATGTTTTACCTCCTTGTTATTGATGTGTTAAAAACATGTTTGTATTTCAGAATTCTTCTGTTTACATCCATACTGTACGCCTGAGAGATTTCTGTTAGCTTTCATCTTTCGCTCTGTCTCTGATAAATGCTCCTGACTCCTTGAAGTTTTTTTTATTTTTCACCCTGCGTTTAGTCACTGTGTTTGTTCCTCTGTGTTTGTCTTTGCAGATCAGGACGCTCTGTTACAGCTCTCAGCTGGTCGGAGGAGCTCTTTCCCGGAAGGCAGAAACAAACGCTTCATCCCAGCAGCTCGGGAAGAGTCTGCTGCTGTTTTCTGCTCAGCTCAGTCACTGCCGGACGGTGCTGAGGTTGTTTGATGACCTCTCCATGCTGGCCTACTCTCACAGCTATGGGCTCGGAGCTGAGGTGACTCACACTGCAACACGAAGCTCACTTTTTGTTTCTCTCACAAGTCTGATCAGTCTCACTAGATCAGTCAACGAAGGATGGATCGGGGTCTGTTCCACTGAAATTGCAAGATATGAAAAGTAGTAAAGATAAAATACTCTTGTTGATTCATTCAAAGTAACAAAATAATTGTAAGTTAATCTTTTTAAATGAAGAGGTGTAAACATTTGACCGGCCAGTACTGCAGTACAATATGGAGAATAAAAGTAACATGTCTTTGATCACATCACTTCTTCTTTTCTCTGTAGATACAAATAATGTGACCTGGAAAGCAAGCAGCTGATGTAACAAATGAATGCAGAGCTCTACTGTGTACAATCCAGCGTTAACACATGTTGCACGTCTTTCCTAGGAGGAGGATGCAGGCGTTCGCTGGATATCAGTGCTGACCAATGTGGCTGACCAGCTGTACTACCCCTGCGAACACATCGCCTGGGCTGCCGACGCCGAGCTCATCAGAGTGAAGTCTGATAAGTGGTGGCTGTTCTGCACGGTGCTGTGGGGAACCTCGCTGCTGCTGGGAGTCCTCAGGTGGGATCATCCGTCCACAAACATCAAATCTCACCTACTGACCGGGTGCACTGATGAAAAGCTACGATGATGGTATTAGGTGATCATTCAAATTTACTCTGAGTTCATATTTACTTACTGACAATGAGTATTATATCTGCCAAAATTTCGACATTTGTGTAAAAGTAACCGTATAGTAATCATTTTAGCTACTAAATCCTTTTTCTCAGTTTGACATGTCTTTTTTTCTCTATGCCATGGATTCTGTCCAAAAACAGTTACAAACATGCCACTAAGCTGCAATGTTTAGGTGCAGTTTATTCTGTAGCTATAAACACTTAGCAGCACATATTAATCCCTAACTGAAAATAATTCCTAACAATGCACCTATTTCAGTTATGTTTGCTAAAGACTACGATATCCAACCATTTTAGACGTTATTTACCTTTTAATAAATTGAAATTATGTATTTGTGACTTGTATTGAATGATTTCTGTTGACAGTGGGAATTAAAGGGGCCAAAGGGTGAAATGCTAAAACAGAGCAGTGAAGACAAAATTAGCTGAGAGATAAAGTACCACACTGTTAATTTTGGTCATTTCATTAAATTTCATGAAAGTAAAAAACAGAATACCTCGTTAATCTTGAAAGATCTCCTCTGGTGAAAATCAGTTTTTTCAAGCATGTTAACATGTCCCAGGCTGTTTATTTATATAATAGAAGACAGATCATGAGAGAAATAATCAGTCATCACCATGGCTGAGTATCTACACCAATGACAGACTTTAAAACACAGATTTCATGTACAGCAAACATAAGGAACAAATCCCATAAACTTACTGTTACTTGCTGTATTCTTCTTTCCAGTCAGTTTCTGGCTGTATGACTGAATTACTCCAATATTACAGCCTGTCATTGTGTCGGATGGAATAATTTGACTGCGTTTGAGTTGTATGTGAGCTGGTGTTCTTGAGGTGCAGCGAACAGGGAATGGTGGATAGAGAGAGAGGAGAGGATTTCATAGATCTGCACATTGTAAAGGAGTGCAGAATTGCATCTAAGCATTTTTAAGGCAGGAAGGGATTATTTTCCTTGGAAAAAAAAATCTAAATATGTAAATTTGAGACAGAAATTAGTTTCAATTTGTTTATTGTTTTATAATTTTATATATATATATATATATATATATATATATATATATATATATATATATATATATATATATATATATATATATATATATATATATAAAAATAAAAAATTTCAGCGTTTTAAAGTAGCCAAAATACCAAAATGAAAATTGTATAGATTTTTATGAATCAGTTTGTTTTTATTTTGTTTGGAAAATGCTGATTTTGCTAAAAAGTTCAATAAATTTGTCACGGGTTCGTTTAAAAAAATTAAAAAAAAAAAAAATGATGGCAAGGCCGAAGAGTCCCAAAACAGTGAATTCTTTTATTTGCACCAAATCCTTTAAAAGTGTATATAAATATTTACAGTGCAAAAAAACCAAAAACGGGTGGACACAGCAGGAAAAAAAAACAGAAGTATTTACAAAGAGCTCGAAAACTTTCCGCAGGCAGCCACATCACCTAGAGAACCTCTAGCACCAACAACTCTCTCTCTCCCTGTTCAACTCAGGGCCCCTATATATACCCCCTAGCCCCTCCCCCGGGCAAACCAAAAGTTACTTGTAGGGGGGGGTAAATAAGAAAAGGCACAAATAACCATAAAGAATAACAAAATCCATAATACAATTAACCCAAAATTACACAAAACAAATTACCCAACTTATGGTAACTGAAACAACTCTGAAAGCATAATAAACCACAAAATAACTACAGAACCGGAAAATGAGAACGTCGCGGTCACGTGGTGGCCCCATTGCGCGCCACTTGCCCCATTTATCCCACAGCCGGAAGCGCCTCTGTTTGGCCCACGACACAGAGGCTGCACAGTCATTGAGAGGTGAGTGTTATTGTCCGTGTGTGTTTGGTGAGGGGAGACGTGTAGGCGCCGAGTGTGCACCCTCGACGCGTTACAACAAGGAAGAGCTGAGTCCAGATATGGGGTGGATTATGACAGGCAGTTTATGAGTCCAGGGCCGGGGAGCGTGCGGGCGATCTCGGCAAACAGTTTCTCAGCGCGCGCTGTGAGAATAATGGAGCGCGGCGCGCTCCTGCACCCCGCCCCCTCCGGAGCCGCCGAGAGGAGAAACGGCGCACAGGGCTTAAGAGTGACGGGGCATTTAGAGGCGCTCCGTCACATTATCCCCCTCCTCCCCGAGGTTGGCGATGTGCGGCAACCTGGAAAGATAGTCTGCCACGACGTTGGTCCTGCCGGCTCGGTGACGGATCTGGAACTGGAACGGCTGAAGGGCGAGGTACCATCGGGTGAGACGACTGTTGTGGTCTTTCATAGAGTTCATCCATGTCAGAGCCCGGTGGTCGGTCTCCAGGTCGAACTCCCTCCCCAACAGGTAGTATCGCAAGCTCTCCAGAGCCCACTTGATCGCGAGGCCCTCCTTCTCAACAGTAGAGTACCGGGTCTCACGGGGCAGCAGCTTTCGGCTCATGTAAAGAACCGGACGTTCCTCTCCTGGCGGACCCTGGGCCAGGACAGCTCCCAGTCCCACGGCGGACGCGTCGGTCTGGACCAGGAACCTCTGGTTGAAGTCAGGACTCCTCAGCACGGGTGAGGAACACAGGTGGGTCTTCAGGGTCTCGAAGGCGGTCTCGCAGTCCTCGCTCCAGGCGACAGGATTCCTCTGGTCCTTCGCAGTCAGCGCGGTCAGCGGAGCAGCAATGGTGGCGAACTGCGGGACAAACCTCCTGTACCAGCCGGCCAGGCCCAGGAAGGACCTCACCTCCTTCTTCGTGCGGGGCCGCGGGCAGCTGCGGATGGCCTCCACCTTGTCCATCTGTGGTCGGACTTCGCCGTGTCCAAGCCTGTAGCCTAGGTACCTCGCTTCTTCTTTGGCCCACTGACACTTGGCAGGATTGAGTGTCAGGCCGGCCTGCTGGATCTGGCTCAAGACCCGCTCCAGGTGCTGCAGATGCTCCTCCCAGGTGTTGCTGAAGATGACCACATCGTCCAGGTAGGCGGCACTGCAGTCCCCACACCCCTGCAGGACCCGGTCCATCAGCCTCTGGAAGGTGGCGGGTGCTCCGTGGAGACCGAAAGGCATCACCGTGAACTGGAAGAGGCCTGCAGGTGTCTGGAAGGCCGTGTAAGGGCGACTGGACTCTTCCAGGGGCACCTGCCAGTAGCCCTTGCAAAGGTCGAGGGTGGTGATGAACTTGGCCCGCCCAATCTTCTCCAGGAGATCATCGATCCGGGGCATCGGGTAGGCATCGAACTCCGACATGGCGTTGAGCTTCCGGAAGTCAATGCAAATGCGAAGTGAGCCGTCCTTCTTCACCACGATGACCACCGGACTGCACCACTCGGACTGGGATGGCTCAATCACCCCGAGACGCTGCATCTCCTCCACTTCCTTCAGAAGCTTCTCCACGAGATGTTGTGGCACCCGATAGGAGCGCTGGCGGATTGGCCCTCTCCCTTTCAGGCGGATGATGTGTTCAACCAATACAGTCCTCCCTGGGTTGGCGGCAAACAACTTGGACACACGCTGAAAAACCTCCCTGAGCTGGATGGACTGGACAGCAGAGAGGTGGTCAAGGGCAGGTTCGACAGGCTGGTGGAAGCTGGCTGCCACGGACGCCTCCTCCCCTTCACTGTCCACCTCGGACACCAACAAGGACGTCACTGGACACGGGACAGGAGCCTCCTTCCACTCCTTCAGCAGGTTTATGTGATAGGTCTGCTTCGTCTTCTTCTTGTCTGGATGGTGGATCTCGTAAGTCACTGGACCCATCTTCCGAAGGACTGTGTATGGGCCCTGCCACTTGGCGAGCAGCTTACTGGTGGAGGATGGCAACAGGAGCAGGACCTTCTGGCCGGGATGGAACTCTCGATGTCGGGCCTGACGGTCGTACCACGCCTTCTGGGACTGCTGGGCCTTGCGAAGGTTAATCTCCGCTTCGTCACGGTACTGCGCCAACCTCTCCCGCATCTCGAGCACGTATTGGACCACAGTTCGATCACTGGTTGTGGAGGAAGGAGCTTCCCAGCCCTTTCGCAGCAGGTCCAACGGCCCCTGGACATCCCAGCCGTAGAGCAGCTCAAACGGGGAGAAACCAGTTGAGGCTTGCGGCACCTCACGGTATGCAAACAGCAGGAAAGGCAGCCATCTATCCCAATCCCGCCCCGTATCGGCCACGAACTTCTGCAGCATCTTCTTGAGGGTTTGGTTGAACCGCTCGACCAAGCCGTCTGTCTGTGGGTGGTAAGGCGTAGTCTTCAGTGGTGAAATCCCCAGCTGGCGATGGAAGAGCTGAAGAAGTCGGGAGGTGAAGTTGGTCCCCTGGTCCGTCACAATCTCGTCCGGGATTCCAACCCTGGAAAACAATTGCACCAAACAACGCAGCACAGCAGGGGCAGTGACGGTGTGCAAGGGGAAGGCCTCGGGGTACCGTGTAGCGTAGTCTGAAAGCACTAAAATATACTGGTGACCCCGACTGCTTTTGACCAAAGGTCCTACAATGTCCATGGCTATACGCCGGAATGGGGTGGAGATCACGGGCATTGGTTGGAGGTAAGCACGATCTGATTGGCGCACATAGGAAGTCTTTTGGCAGATGGGACAGGTCTTACAATACATTTGTACATCTGCGTACATGGAGGGCCAATAGAACCGGGACGACATTCGCAAAAAAGTCTTATTGCGGCCCAGATGACCTGCCCAAGGCAAGGAGTGTGCCAAGTGCAAAATCATAGGCCGACAGGACACAGGAACCACGAGGCGCTTGACACCGTCAGCCACTGCATACAGGACATCCTTCTCAAGAACAAAACATTCCCTGTCCCCTTTAGCAGAGTCCAACCCCCCAACCACCTTGTCAAATAAAGGCTTAAGAGATGCATCCTCCCTTTGCACGGCCCCAATGTCCTCTGGCACTTCCCACCTGTCCTTTATAAGCCCCTCCTTACAGTCTGGCTCCCTGGATTTCAGACCCTTTTCAAAGCGCCGCTGGCAGCGAGACTTCCGTGGGCCCTTCGTACCTCCCTCAAACAGACTATCATCCAGGGTGGAAAATGGCTCTGTCTGAGGCTCACAGGTTAGGTTTGGTTTAGACGTCACCCCTGCTCTAGCCTGAGCCCGGGTGATCACCGGACCTAACATGCCCTTTTCACAGTCTGTGTCCTTGCCCTCCTCTTCCAACAGTACATCCAGCAGCACAGGTAAGTCCCCCCCCAAGATGGCAGCAACAGGCAGCTTTTCCACCACCCCCACAGTTAGCAAGTAGGCCTGTCCATTCACTCCAACAGTCAAATCAGCTGTGGGGTAGGCATGTCGGTCTCCATGCACACACAAAATGTCTTCCTGTCTGCTAAAATCCACCATTCCAGTTGGCACCAAGTCCCTCCGGACTAGGGTTAAGAAGCTGCCAGAGTCAAGGAGAGCAGTCACAGGCTGGCCATTAACTGTAATGTCCTTAAAACGCTGCCGTCTCCCTACAGCATTTACAGCTTCAGCACGTGGGGTGTAACAGGCCCCCGTAAGTTTAGCTTTTCTGATGGGGCACAAGGATGCCTTGTGGCCTGGCTGCTGGCAGTAGAAACAGATTAGCTCCTTACCAGGCCCACGCTGATTGGGTGCTGTGTTGAAGTCTCCAGGAGGCTGGTAAGTGGATCTCCCTGCTGGCCTGGGCTGTGACACAAGCTGACGACTGGGACCTCCAGGGTGTGCGGCTGGGCCTCCCCTCCGTGCATTGATGTACTGTAGCGCTAGCTTGGATGCAGCTAGCCCATCTGCAGGCTCATGCTCCTTCACCCAGGTGCGGATGTCGGCAGGAAGGACACGCAGCAGCTGCTCCAGGATGATCTGCTCACCAATCTGCTCCTTCGTGTGCTGCTCTGGACGAATCCATCGGCGATAGAGCCCCTTTAAGCGGTGGTACGTCTCAGTTGGGTTCTCTCCAGGCGGAACCGTGCTGGACCGGAACTGCTGACGATACGTCTCTGGCGAGATGTCAAATTTAGCCAGTAGCGCCGCCCTCAGGTCGGGGTACAGGTGGGCCCTCTCTTCGTCCATCGCTGTGTAGGCCTCCAGTGCCTTCCCACTGAGTAATGGCACCAGGCGACAGGCCCACTCCTCCTGTGGCCATGCCCATGTCTTGGCGATGCGTTCAAAGCGCAGGAGGTAATTTTCAATGTCCTCTCCATTCACATACTGAGGGATCTTTGGGTCCCCATAGGGTCGGGCGTCTGCACGGGAATGTTCTTCTCCACCGCCCCCACGAGACTCAGGTGTGGCTATGGGGGAGCTACGCCGCTGACGTGGAGCGGGAGTAGGTAGACCCCTAAGGCTCAGCGTTGACTCTGCAGACGGCGACGCTGCCCCTTCTGGTGCTGGATTGGATACTCCAGGTCTCTGCTCGGCTGCTTGGGCTTGCTGTGGCTGAGAAGCAGGCAAAGAAGCTTGGAGTCCTCTCATTGCTGCCAGGAGCCCCTCCTCTCTCTTCTGTTGCCCGATCATAAAGTCCTTCATGAGCCCCAGGAACTCACTCATAGGTTGGGCCATTTCCGATGCTTCTTCGGATGCAAGTTCCTCTTCTTCCATTTTTCTCTGCTGCGAGCGTCTCTTCCTTCGACCAGCCATCCCACTTCTGACACCAAATGTCACGGGTTCGTTTAAAAAAATTAAAAAAAAAAAAAATGATGGCAAGGCCGAAGAGTCCCAAAACAGTGAATTCTTTTATTTGCACCAAATCCTTTAAAAGTGTATATAAATATTTACAGTGCAAAAAAACCAAAAACGGGTGGACACAGCAGGAAAAAAAAACAGAAGTATTTACAAAGAGCTCGAAAACTTTCCGCAGGCAGCCACATCACCTAGAGAACCTCTAGCACCAACAACTCTCTCTCTCCCTGTTCAACTCAGGGCCCCTATATATACCCCCTAGCCCCTCCCCCGGGCAAACCAAAAGTTACTTGTAGGGGGGGGTAAATAAGAAAAGGCACAAATAACCATAAAGAATAACAAAATCCATAATACAATTAACCCAAAATTACACAAAACAAATTACCCAACTTATGGTAACTGAAACAACTCTGAAAGCATAATAAACCACAAAATAACTACAGAACCGGAAAATGAGAACGTCGCGGTCACGTGGTGGCCCCATTGCGCGCCACTTGCCCCATTTATCCCACAGCCGGAAGCGCCTCTGTTTGGCCCACGACACAGAGGCTGCACAGTCATTGAGAGGTGAGTGTTATTGTCCGTGTGTGTTTGGTGAGGGGAGACGTGTAGGCGCCGAGTGTGCACCCTCGACGCGTTACAACAAGGAAGAGCTGAGTCCAGATATGGGGTGGATTATGACAGGCAGTTTATGAGTCCAGGGCCGGGGAGCGTGCGGGCGATCTCGGCAAACAGTTTCTCAGCGCGCGCTGTGAGAATAATGGAGCGCGGCGCGCTCCTGCACCCCGCCCCCTCCGGAGCCGCCGAGAGGAGAAACGGCGCACAGGGCTTAAGAGTGACGGGGCATTTAGAGGCGCTCCGTCACAAAATTCTAGAGCATTTTCGAAGTTTTAGTCCCAACTAACCGTCAAACACCTTCAGCCTGAGTCTAAGTGTCATATTATGAATCTTTTGTTCTTTAGATCACTCCGAGTTCTGATGCTACTGAAGAAGAAGCTGAGGAAGTACGAGAGGGAAGGAGAAGGCAGAAGGTGTTGTGTCTGCAGTTTTCTTGATACACGTCTTGTTTTTCTTTGCACTTAAATGTAGACAGGGATTGTTTTTGCTGTGACATGGTTGTGCAGCTGGAAAGTTATTTTCTGTGTTTTGTCCTGTAGTCGCTCTCAGCTCGTCAAGCAGATGCGAGGGGAGATACTGTCCATCCTCAGCAGCGTGGCTGACCTCAGCAACGCCGTCCACTGGATGCCGCCTGGCTTCCTGTGGGCGGGACGCTTCCCCAACTGGCTGGTGGGCCTGATGGGCACCACGTCCTCCCTGATCGCTTTGATCCAGATGAACTCTGGCGACAGTAACCAGTCAGGCAGCACGTAATCTTCACCGCAGTGAGGAAGAATCTGATGCTTTGATCGATAAATGTGTAAACTGCTGACTGAATGAGTCAAAGCAGAGCTTTGATTTGATCAGACTCCAATCAGACTGATGCTGATTTCAGTCTTGTAGCTTGAAATACAAATAAAATCGAAATCATCTTGATCTATCACTGCATAGTAAGTGAATAGTAATATAGTAATAAATTCACTCATTCATGCACTTATCAAGATGTGGCTGAAAAAAGCCTCTGGAAAAAAGACAAATAATCTTCAATTTAGTGGAGATGATCGATCAAATATTCTGTTGTTTAACTCTTAGTTGGCTGTCTGTTTTTTCAATTTATGTGTAATTACACACAGATGAAAGTTTTTATGAGCCACTTTAGTCCAGTGTAGAAGTTTTCAGAAAGCAGGTTTCAGGTCATAAATGACAGTTCAAGCCATAATGATTCTGAGGTTAAACAGAGGCAGTTTATGGTGTACGTCGTCCTCAGTACACACTTCTTTTGCCTAAAGAGTGCAAGACTCTGTACAAGTGTGTTTATCAGTGTGCAAAGTGGATCCAAGACTGCAACCTCTTCCTCTCAGGTCACAGGTTAATTCTTGTAACAAACACAGTGTTTAACAGCAGGTTTAAAGTTGGTCGTGTTCAGTCAGTCACTTTGAAATTCAGTGCTCAAGTAGCTCCAACAGGGATGATAATAGTTGGGATTAGGAAGGAAAGTGATGCTTTGGAATGAGAAGTAAATTGTTGCCTCAGAGACACATTAAGTGCTGCTGGCTTTAAATCATGCATTGATTGATGAACTGAGTGCCTTGGTATGATTGTGATACTTGGTCAGCTGGAATCCTGCAAATTCATGCTTAAAAATGAGTTCAGTTCTTCAGATACACTACAGCAGCTAGGCATGTGAATAAATAAAGTCCTCTGTTGTTGACACTGTTCTTGTGAAATTAGCGGCAGTGATATCTGATTTGCATAAACCAACCAGTGCAAAACCGGTGGATTGTGTTTAGGCTAAATCTGAAGAAATTCTGACTTACAGCAAAAATCATTCTTTAATGTTTGATGGCATTCCATTATATACAAGTTGTAAAATTTGAGACTGTGGTATGACGTTTTGTAGAGAAGCAGTCTGTATTACTGATGAAATTACGCAAATGCTTCCTGAAATATATTCAGAATAGAATGTAAAATAATTGTAGATGGTGTAAAAACAAACTAAAGAACTTTTTTCAAATAAACTTTTGAATTGACAGTCCTGTCTTGGATCATTTATGCCCGGTGGAACGTGTGCAGACTGAACTTACTAGAAGAAAAAGGAAGTTGTTCTCTGTTTGCTGATGACATTACAACATGCGTCGATGAGGAATTCATTTAAAATTTGGTGTAAACCTTAGAATGCTTTAGTCTAGAGCAGGGCTTCCCAAAGAGGGGGTCACGACCCCCACTTAGGTGATGCTTACATTCTACAAATTTCATTATTGAATCAATGAATTCATTGTTGGTCCTGTTATTTACTTTGTTTGCCTTACTGTTGCAACAAATATCACACCCACATCAGTGCATGATACGACAAACTAGTTGATCAGAGATGATGAGTTAAAAGATGGGAAGGGTTATGAAACAGCATCTGTCTGTAACTTGCACTGTTACTGCATCATTACTGTGCAGTTTTATTACTGCAGATCCTCCTTCAGACATATGCAATGAAACATGCAACAAAGCTGAGTGCATCCATGTGCAGTATCACTAAAATCCGTTGTACACTTACTGGCTTCTTTTAAGCCTAAGTGTTTATTCACTACTATATGGAACCCAAAACGTAACCTAAATGCAGCATTCTACATGGAAATGCCAGTTAAGTGTATTTGTATGAGTAAGGTTATAAAAGAAGCTTGACACCACAGCCTCCCTCAAAAAACGGTACCATGCACAATAGCAGGTATATCCATTGTTCCCTCAGTTATTGGGAGTATGGCTCATACTACAGGTTACCAAAAAACTGTCACATCTCTTTTTGATGCAATATCAACCATCCAAAGCAGTGAATTGTGAATATTTTGTACATTTTACAACTGTACAGTATCAGTATTTCTACATACACAATAGTCTGTGCAAGATCAGTATTTCCCTCTACTTTAGATAGATAGATAGATAGATAGATAGATAGATAGATAGATAGATAGATAGATAGATAGATAGATAGATAGATAGATAGATACTTTATTAATCCCAAGGGAAATTCAAATGTTCAGCAGCTTACATACAACAACATAAATAAAAGGACAGGAGAGGCAGGTTAGTAACATTAGCATTAAAGGTTAGTATATACGCTGACAAAAAGTTGCTGTACAATTAAATTAAAAGCACTTCTAATTGTAAAATCTATAGAACACCAACTGTAATTAAAATTCACTCAACAATATTTACACATTTCAAGGCACAGTGGTTTAAAGTGATTTAAAGTGACTGACAGGTAGGAGGAAAACAGGTGTATCAAACCACCTAAGGTGCACAGACATTCTATAATAATCACATTGGTCCTAATGGACCAATCTGTGCAAAATGGATCAAATCTGCTCAGTGTTAATACTTAAATATCAGTATTTATACTCATGAAAGAATGTGCAATATTGTCACCTGTACATCCAGAAGAATATGAACAATCTAGCACTAATCTAACCCTAATGCCAGTTTGGGATTAAAGATGGTGTGACCAGTAACCAGTGACTGTAAAATGTGGTTGTATTCAGAAGACAAAAGAAAGACGCTTTGATTGAGCTGTTTGTGTGATGGATGCTGGCATGTCAGTTCAGGCTGTAGCCACACACTTGAATGTCCACAACTCCACCATTTAAATGGCTTCTAAGTGTTTCAGGCAGCTCTGGATGTCTGATAATTGCAATCTGGTAATTGCATTAAAGCAAAGAATGAAAAGCAACTTTATGTTCATCAGTGGATAATAAACAGATATGACAAATAAAAGTAGAAATGACACAAAAATAATTGACTTAAACAGCAATAAATACTTGAAAAGTAATCTTTAAAATTTGAAAATTATTTCTAAACTCTATCAAGTGTCCTATATCATTTTGAGTTAATTTCATGTTGAACAAATCTGGTGTCATTTTGGACCAGTTTCAAATAATTATGGACAATTATTGGGTCATTATTTTAAACAACTTTCATTGTATTTTGGACAAGTCTTTGTTACCTGAGACAAGTTTAAGACACTGTGATTCATTTCAGACACATTTTGGACAGTTTTAAAACCATTTCATACAGTATTTGTTATGTTGCACCCTTTTTTCGCATCCTTCTGGACAGGTTTATGTCATTTAGGAACATATTTGTCATTTTGAAAATGTTAAAATTCCAAGTCATTGTTCATTTTTTTTTTTTTTTTAGTTTTATTATTAAGAGGGGGATAGAGAGAGTGGGAAGGATAGAGAGGTGTGAAAAGATAGAGAGGTGTGAGAGTAGAAAAGGAAGATAGAGGCTAGAGGTGAAATAGAGAGGTGTGAAAATATAGAGAGGGATGAGGGCAGAAGCAGGAGTGAGAGCAGAGGGGAAAAAAGGT
Source organism: Amphiprion ocellaris (assembly GCF_022539595.1). Taxonomy (NCBI): domain Eukaryota; kingdom Metazoa; phylum Chordata; class Actinopteri; family Pomacentridae; genus Amphiprion; species Amphiprion ocellaris. The sequence goes on along the minus strand of NC_072767.1, from coordinate 23,481,214 downwards.
GAGGAGAAGGGGGAGAAAGGAGGAGACATTAGGCTGGCTGTCAGCTTATAACCAGCCGCCTCACTTCTTCTTGTGCCACCAGCTCCAGCCACCTTTCTTCCTTTCAGTCTTGTCATCTTTGTGTTCTTTGTTCTTTGTCTTGTCTTTCTGCTCTGCTCTCTGCTCTCCGTCTTTGCTTGGGTTCTGCTCAATGTTTGGCCCAGGCTTCTTGGTCCTTCTCAGGAAGCTGAAGCATCCCGTCTTCTTTTTCGTCAGCAACTCCTGCATGGCTTCATTCTCTTTCTGCAGTTCGTTCTGTTTGTTCAGGAGGTGGACCTTTTCTTGCTGCAGCGTGATCTTCTGCTGCTGTAGGTCCAGTCTCTCTACGGCCTCTTTGCCATGTTCCTCCTGAAATGCGCAGAGGAGCGCAGAGAGACCAGCCACCGAAGCCTGGAGTCGTTGGATTTCCTCTTGCTGCAGCTGGCTAGACTTGGCGTTGTTGTTTCTTTCAGCCTCTAGTGCAGCTTCTACTTGGACTTTATCGGCCATCAGCAATCTGACCTTTTTGTCCACTCCGTCTTTGGTCTTGAGCAGCACATCTCTTTCCAGCAAGAGGTCCTCCTTCTCCTCCAGGATCTGGCTACTTTCTTGCTGCAGCCGTTGGTTCTCCTCCAGAAGGGCCTCCTTCTCTGACAGGAGTGTTTGAAAATCCCCCTGAAGATTTTCGTGCTTCAGCTGAAGTAGCAGTTGCTGTTCTGCTGCCTCTTTTCTGGCTTGGTCCAGACGTGCTTGGAGCTCTATGTGTCTGGAGAATCTCTGCAGACATGCCCTTTTCTCCAGGGCCGTTACCTGGTCTCTCTGGGTCTGCAGCTCCTGTTCAATGGTCCTGAGTTTAGAGGAAAGACTCTGGTTGTTCCTCTGGAGTCTTGAGATTTCTCTCTCATACAGCAGTTGGTCTTGCTGAAGCCTCTGGTTCCTCTCTTGAAGCTGTTTTATCTTCTCTTTCAGTTTTTCAGCTTCGTCTGGTTTTGGACGGTTGCTTTCCACAGATGGGAATGCAGCTCTGCATGCACTGCTGCGTGTTTCAGTGCGTTGGGCCATTGTACTCAAGTCGTGTTCAAGTGTTTCAGTTCTCAGTGGTTGGAGAAAAGTGCTCCGTTGTCTTCTGGGAAGTTCTTGGGATCGCTCTGACTGTCTGAAGAAAGACGACAGATTAATAAGTTTCAGAACGACAAATATGACGTATTAACTGACGTCCATATGTGCTGTGACATCATAATGTGGTGTGACATGTCGGCCTTCGATGCTGTTGCTCGGCAACAGGACACCAACTGTAGCACTTGGTTAGCTCTAAGCTAATTGTCGAAAAAAAAAAAACTTCTTCGAAACAAGCAATAACCCGATCGTCACCTCTTTACGTAGGTTTGGGTGATTTGTTTCAATCATACAGATCTGACAAGATTTTCTTTATTGTCTTAATAGATCAATAATTCATAAAGCGCATTTCGATCAATGCTCTGTTGACATATTTTTTAATGGTTATGACGTTCCGTAAGCTAATGTTATTGTCCTCCACGTTACACTCCTCTGGTAAAATAAATTAACGAATCCCGTTCATTTTTTTTGTCTGCGCTGTTTCTTATCCAAAATATAAATGCTATAGCACATTGATGAAGGTTTATATAGTAAGAGTCTTTATTACGGGTTTACGTCAGGTAAAAACTTCCTGAAATGTGAATTGTATAAAGTGTAAAAAAAAATAAAACTTGATAATATAAATAATATGAAATTACTGATTCTTGTCTAGTTTGTTTTTTTTGATCGACGTTTGATTGAGCAGGACTTGAACGTTCAACACGTTGGCTGTTGACGTATCCAATTGTTGCCTTCAGGTACCAACAAATGTATCGTAATTAAGAGGCTATTGGCCGTTATTGACCGTATATAAGATGCCAGACACACTTTCATTCCATCAGAGTAGAGTTTACAGCCTCATTTAATCTTTATAAATTGTTTTTCTAGATACTATAAGAATATCCCCATTATGTATAAGGTGGATTGTTATGTTTTTAAAATGTGACACGATATTTAATTTTAAGAAAATAAAGGTTTTGTTTATAAAAACAGAAAGAGTGAATTTGCTATGTGTTGCCGGTGGTTCAATCATATATACAGTCGTGCAGAACGACGTGCAGAAGAGAAAGAGGAAACCAAAAACTGCTGATCGTTAAAGAAGGTACGTTGGTACATGAACGCAGCACAACTGTGGGATCAACCAATAAATAAAAGCTGTCAGTCGACAGTAGCAGCAGCAGCAATGTGGGGAAAACTGCTTTACACTGTGAGTGCTTTTAACTACCGGAATATGTGAAAATACAACATTTAACCGCGCTGTTGTTGTTAGTATGACGAATAAAACTACACCAAAGTTTTGGAAAAGGTTCAGATTCCAAACCACGTCAGCTCATCTGTCGTGGCAGCCACAGGAGTCTCTGTCTGGACACAAAGAAACCGAGGAAGATTTAAAACATCAGGTGAGAGCTCCTCTAATGGCCCCTGAAACTTCCATGTTTTATATTACCTATTTAATCCCCACGTCTTCTTAATGCGGCTGCTGCAGTTTCAGTTAGCATTAGCTAAGTAGTTAGCTTCAAGCTACTTCAACTGCTAACTTTAGTTAGCCAAACTCAGCTGTGCAGTGTGAAATGGGTATCTTTTCAGGACTTTTTGTTTTTTGTTTGTTTGTTTGTTTACGTTTTTAGCTGAGCACTAGTTTCCCTACTGCCAGCCCAATCAGTGTAATCACCTCCTCTGAGTCTCCTTGTAGTTTGTTGGTCGAGTTATGTGCTACTTCCAGTTTCCATTTAGATGTCGTGTATTTAAAATTAGCCTGTTGTTTAATGTCCTGCAGCCATATTAGCCAGCTGATATACTAACATCACCCGATCTAACAGTTCATTCTTCACCCCATTAAAGCTGCTAAACAGATCCAGGCTCCGTGCTCATCTATAAAATGTATACTTTGTCTGGTTGTGTGGATTTTTCTGCAGTGAACTCACACATTAGTGCGTGCTATGAAGCAATATGAACAAATACCAAAACTGAGATTTCTTTTAACATTGTGCTTCCTGGTGGATCATTTCTTTGCCGAATTTATTAAAAGACCTAAATGTAAAGACTAACGTGTGTTCAGCCTTGTTGATGGCAATACTATTTAAGAATAAGGAGAGTATTCTCAAATTTAGCATTTTTGAAATGAAGTATGGTGTGTTTATCTTAATAGCGTTTGAGCAGGATTACTATGCCACTATGCTGTCCATGTTTTAAAGCAGATTGTTTATTGATTAAGAGTATGTGAAGCATGGTGTATATAATAAGTCTGTTTGATGTTTGCACATATAACACTGTGCATGTTGTTCATGTACTTTGAGCTTTAGGCTGCTTTTTCTATCTTGATGATCATGGGGACGTCATCAGGACCAAAGGGTGAAAGATTGTACGTCAGATAATGCTTGGTTTGACTGATGCAGCCACATGTGGTGTTGTCGTTTGCTCTGCTGGGATCAATAATAGTAATAATGTGTTTTTTGATATATTTAATTACAGTGCCATTCAGGTCCTCGGAAATCCTGTGAACAAAACTCCGGATAATTCTGCTGCATCGTGACCTCAGCAAGGACTCAGTTATGTCAGTTTTCCTCTGACAGACTTTCTCACAAGATGGACTCAGACTGCTGCCCTGTTGATCAGTCAGCCTCTGCACCCACAGCATCCACACTGTCTGACTCAGTCCCTGCTAATGCAGCCTCTGAGGTTGAGGTCAGCAGTCTGACAGTATCAGCTCCTCCAGGTTCAGAGGCAGAGGATGTGGATACCTACAACCCGATTGAGCCTCCTCCGTTAGACTGGAGGTCGGACTCCTCCAGTGAAGCAGGTTCAGCAGATGATCTGGACGACCCCAGCCTGCCTCCCTCGGCTGACAGCCTGGACAAGACAAGTCTGGGCGAGTCAGTTTTGTCACCTTTGGACGTGAGAGATATTTTGATTCCACTCGACGTGAAGCACCGGCAGCTTGTGGCGGATATTGCTGAGCCAGTGCAAGATGCTGAGGTGGAACTGGAAGAAGAGGATGAAGCAGTTGAGGTAGAGCTGAGGGCTGATGGCTTAGAGGGTGAAGAGGAAGAGCAGGAGGAGGTGACATTCAGAGAGACTGAGACAAACATCAGTGAGGAAGTTGAGGTTGCTAACAGAAGATCAAATGATGAAGACCACAGTCGCATCCACACCCTGCTCAGCCAGCTCCAGCTAATGGGTGAAGAGCCTCATCTCAGTCACCAGACTCCTCCTCATGGTCACTATTCCAACCTGTCAGAGCTGGAGGCATGTGCTCCTTCCCTGTTAACAGGCGACGGCACAGAAACCACAGGGCTTCTGTTCTCTGAAAGCCACCAGAGAGACCTGCTGGGGCTGCTGCAGTGCACTGAGATGGGCACTACACCTGGACCCACCTGCCTCCCCCACAGAGGGGAGGTGGACGCTGTGGTGTCGGTCTCCTACAGCCAGGAGGACACTCAGAGGTTCTGGGGTCATTATGGGCACCATGAACGGCAGCGACACAGGGAGGACTCCCTCACCTCCCTGCCTGATGATGAGTATCCTGAGCCGGTGTGGATGAAGCTGGGGGAGGATCCTCCAGAGAGAGAAGCTGCTGCAGAGAGCGAGCAGGTCGGTCAGCTAAAACACAAATTAGTTAGTAGAGCTGCAGCGATTAATCAATGCCAACAATTACGATTGTATTGGTTTAAGCGATGTTTCTTTTTTTAAAGCTAAAAAAAGTCAAAATTCTCTAATTCCAGCTTTTTAAAATTGAATATCTTCTGTTTAATTTACTGCTCTATGACAGTAAATTAAATGTTTGAGGGTCTGAGACTTTGACAACCACTTTTCCGAATTTTTCAAACATTTCTGGCATATTATAGAGCAAACAAATAAACCTGTAATCAAGAAAATAATCAATTAATGGATTAATTGTCAATGAAAATAACCATTTTTTGCAGGACTTTTGGTTGGTATAAAAATTAATTAATCTTGTTTGCTACAGCAGACCTTGTTCCTGATGTAACTCGTAATTTTTAATCTATTTAAACAGTTGTATGATTTAAATTTGTAGCAAAAGATCTGTGTCAGTGCAAAAACAAAAGTTAAGATTGAATTAAAACAAAATGAATTTCATGTATACGTCGTGGAATGTTGGAGTTACAACCAATAATATTTCTAATGAGAAGTTAATGAATCCAATGTGTGCTTTTTATTGTTTCATCAGTTAATTATTGTATCAACGTGACATCAGAAGTAAAAAAAAAAAAAAACCTAGCACTAGTTACCAGATTGTCAGATTTATTATCTAATAACACTGCTTCCTAAGAAAAGTGGCATAGCTTACGTTTTGTGTTTGTAAACGTTCAACCAACAAATAAAAACAGGTTCCTTTGTGTTTGTTTTTAAACTAGCTATACTTAGCTAAAGTTAACTTTCTGTGCATCTTCTATCCAGTTATTTAGCTCATTAGTCTTTTCATAGCATGCGTTTGATCCTGGAATTAAATTCATTCATTTTCTATCCTTATGCTGTCATTGCAGAGTGCTGATGAACAACCTTCATATAAAAATGGTGAGTAACTTCACTCTCTTTCTTTTTTCACTGAAGAATGATCTGTCAAATATCTCACTGACATCTGAAAGAATATTTATACGCTGTTTTGTGTTGCTTTTTAGTGCCTGGTCCTTGTGACCCTGAAGACTTGTTGGATGGAGTCATATTTGGTGCCAAATATTTGGGCTCCACTCAGATCAAATCAGAGAAGAACCCATCGACTAACGCTCGCATGGCCCAGGCTCAGGAGGCTGTGGACCGAATAAAGGTGAATTTAAAAAGAGAGATGTACCAAAGCTGTTGGATTACCCTGACTAATGCTTTGAAACAGCACAACACACATTTGTATCTCAGTACTGCAAAAAATAACAAAGAGCACTGTTGTTAAAGGACTGCATTGGACTTAGTGTTTTGTCTCTTTTAGGCTCCAGAAGGAGAATCTCAGCCAATGACAGAAGTGGATCTTTTCATCTCCACTCAGCGAATCAAAGTGCTCACTGCTGACACACAGGTACTGTCAGCTCACCACTTAAATTTAGTTTTTTCTGTTGCCTGTTGCTCACTTTTATAATTGCATTAGCCTTTTCTTGTGACACTTAAAGAATCGCTGTCGCTCAAAATAAATCAGTGTCATATGTTAGTAATTGTTACCATTTTGTTCCCATATAAAGAAGTGTTCCTGTCTTTTTACCGAGCAAGAACTGATGATCAGTGGGATCTCAGTTTACTCCTGGATGCTGGATGAAGTTTGAATCCAGATGTATATGGTTTTATGTTTCAGATCTTCAAGTGTTAGGACAACTTGATCTGAAAATACATAAGATTTTTAATAGTGTCTGTGAGTTAAGTGTGTTGTAAAGTAGAGCTGCTGTGTTTATATCCTGTCAGCATCAACGTCACCATGTGCAAATATATGCAATAATCACGTGCAATGCAGTGTGAAGTCAGGCAACTTCAATTTTACTTCTTAATACGAAAGAAATGAAAAGCTGCAGGATACACAAAGGTTTTTATTTATTTCTTACTTTATTTACAAGACACAGAGTTTGTTGACATGCAGGCTCCATGTGTGCATAGCAAAGTGAGGGAGGAACAAGAGAGAAATAACTTTCTAAGTTATTTTTTTGGCCTTTTTGCTTTTATTATATAGGACACTGGAGAGAGACAGTGACAGGAAACGTGGGGAGAAGAGTGGGGGAATGGTAAATGGTCATGGATCGGATTCAAACCTGAGTTGAGCTGAGCTGAGCTATCTGGGCACCCAAGAGTTGGCTTTTAGGAGAAACGCAGCTTCAGTTGTATGGAAATAGACAAGGCACAAGGCAACAAATTTGAATGACTATTTAAATCAGCACCTCAGAACCTTGTATGATCAGTACAAGGCCAGATGGAAATGACATCTAAAGCAAAACACTCTTTTTGATGCATCTGGCAGTGTTGCACTGTATTAGAAAAGTTCCAAAACACTTCTTATAGCTTTTAAAAAATCTCTTTTTTTCATACAGATACATTCCCCTACAAAGTCACCATAATCGTTCTAGATTAATAGGTCTTTCCAAATACAGATAAATATGTCCTCTGGTGAAAATTGCTATATTTTTTCACATTGTAATATGTTCCACAGAAAAGCAAAATGTTGCAGTGTAACTTTTTCCAATATCAAGCAGCACTGTTACTGTTTGATTAGAAGAGTTAAGAAAAAGAAACTAGCATACTGAGTGTTTCGAATAGTTATTATTCCTGATTAAGTTACACTCCCTGCTCTGTAAGCATTAACATCAGGTAAATGTGTAAAACCTTATTCGATTATTTAGAAAAACCTTTTATATTACAAGGATGCATGTACACTTCTAAAGGTTCACCTTCAAGTTGAGCTCTCTCAGCAGTAAATCCTTAATATAGAACTGGGTGGTGATTTAATACGAGGCCTCTGCAGCAATGTTGCAGTAATAGTAGAGTCTATTTTCTTCCACTATGTGATTGAATTGTCAGGAGATTCAAAGTGGGTCAGCTGCTGTCATCTCGTCTCTTTGCATGGCCGATTGCTCCCCACTGAAACAAGGACATAAAGATAAACACACTTTTCTTTTTTAACATTCTTGTTTGTAAATAATATATTTAATGTTTGAGCAGCATAATTTTAATTTTTACATTCTCTCTAACATCGGGGTCCTTGGGTTTCAGCTACTTAATGAGATTCAAAATTCTCTCTTTTGTTGCATTAGAAAACATATTTTAGATTCAGTTGTCGGCTTCTTTACAGCAACACTTTCATCACATGAAAGTTTGTTAAATCTTTTTTTATGATCTTGATGTCTGTGCATGAATTATTGTTTTTTTTACAACATTGCTTGTGAGTCCAGCGTTGAAGAGTGTTTTGGTCTAAGTTATGAATTAAATCTTTAATGTCAGGGTTCCAGTTTGCTCTGGGTGTTGGCCATAAGTTTGAACCAATATGTTAATTTACTGAAAACCATCTTTTTTATGCTGGGAAGCCTCTCGGCAAGAAGAATAATCTTGATGAACTGGAAATTGCACAAACCTTCCTGCTCTGTTTCAGGACATTGGCTAGCTTGATTTTGTTAAACATGGGGAGAACATGTTTATCAGATTTTATTTCCAAATAGGTTTTCATATACAAAGAATTTGACTTGGTCTCTTAGTACATAAGAGGTAACAGCAACATAGTCACTGAAAACACTGTTGCCAGTCAGCAGTAAGTATTATAAGACAAATAAGAAGCAGAAGTACAGGTCAGATTAGCAGTAAATGTAATCAAAGGTTTATAAACCCCAAAAGATAATAGAAGTACTTTCGGTGTGCAGGAATGTGCAAATGAATCACCTGAAAATGTGCAAGGTTCCATCATATGTAATGTAACAGCTTGAAATATGCAAGAGGATGATAATAATAATCAGGTTTAAATTAATGAATTCTTCAACATGAATCTCTCTAAGGCAAGGGTTTAAATGGTCTCTGCTTGAAAGTTCAGTGCCGGGCAGCTTACTGACAAAAATAAAAACAGGTGTGTCATTGCTCATTGTGTTCTCTTGATTACTTTTCAGTCTCCAGTAAGTTTCAAGTCTCAGCAGGTTGTCAACTAAAGCTTCCTGTCTTCTCTCTGTTTCTAGTATTTTTAACCCCCTCATGTCCTGTTTCCACTCAGGAAGCCATGATGGATCACGCTCTGCAGATGATCTCTTACATAGCTGACATTGGCGACATCGTGGTCCTGATGGCTCGAAGGAAGCGCAAAGGGCAAGAAGGTGATCCAGCCTCATCATCCTCGGGGCCTCAGAAGAAGTGCTTAATGATCTGCCATGTCTTCTCCTCTGAGGATGTGAGTTAGTCCATTTCTGGTTTTTTATGTTCTTATAGTGGAGGAAAGTTATAAGAATGATATTCTGGACTTCAGCGACTCCTGTGATTTGATTTCCTGCTGTTTTTGTCATGTTCATGCAATATACTGTACACAGGCTGAGGATTCAAGGGAATATCAGGGCGTCTTTCGCAGCACACAATGTTGCATTTCACATCAGATGTGCCGTTTTCTGCGGGACAACAGTTTCAGCCTCACTTTGGCCTGATTTCCTTCCCCCAGACAGTGAGCGAGTTCTCCTGAATATAAAAGTGGTCTGGCTGTCGTCCCAGTTTTCCAAAGTTGGCAGCAGTGAATAGGAGGAAGAAGAGTTTCTTTTAGTAACTAATTAGCTGTGGGATACTGAAGGCCATGAGGCCTCTGCTTCTGCTGACCGTGTTTCCAGCTGAACTCTTTCATGTAATATTAAAACTTTTGCTTAGAAAAAGTTTATGAAAATTAGATGAAATTAGTTTTACAATGGGCATGAACAAGTGAAAAAAAAAATTGATGAAAAAAGCAAAATACAACTCTAATAGGACAGTGAAGAACCATTTTTGACTTGATTTGTCTTGACTTTACTGTTTAGTTTACTGCAAATGAATCCCTTTGGTTTGTTTTGTTTCAGGCTCAGGTTATAGCCCAGGCTATCGGGCAGGCGTTCGGAGTGGCTTACCAGCAGTTCCTCCAGGCCAGCGGCATCAAGGCCAGTGATCTGAGGCCGGGCGAGTACAGTGACTACCTGGAAAGTCAGGAGCTCTACAACGGAGATCTGGCCCACTTCTCTGACTCCCAGAACCTCCGAGATGTAAGCAGAGTGATCCTGTCTACATGTTTTCACACAAAACATCCTGCAATCTTTCCTTAGTCGTGGCGATGGTTTGTCATTCACATAGAGCTGAACCTGTGAGACAGTGGTGGCAGGTGTAGCTACTGAATGCAAGAAAAAAAGCACTTTATTAATCTTAGAATATTAACCTAATTACCTCAAAATCATGTTTCAGCTTTTCCATATAGACTCATATAAAATCCATCTTGTAAAATCCATAATGAAGCAGCATCTAGTCCTGAGGTGGGACAGGATTAAAGCCAGTTCGGAATTATAGTTCGCTGCAAATTTAAAATCAGAATGTTTAAATAAACTTTTCATCATCTCCTGTGGCATAATCTGCACTTGCACTTTGTCCATCTGCCTGTTCAGTACATTCTTGTTCATATTTTGCCTGTCTGAGTTCATCACCCTTTAAATAGAGCGTGAACTCAACAGTGCAGAATGTTCAAAAACATTAAGACATATTTTTTGCTTAACTGCAGATCACACAAGAAAGAAGTATATAAAAACCTCCACCTTCAAGGCTTTTACATGGTTAAAAAAAATCAGTGCCCTGGCTGCTGTAATGGTGGTTAAAGGTGAAATTATATGTTCTGAATCTGCAAATGCGCCCACACACTGACCACTGCATGAAACATCCACGATAATCCAAGTATAAATTAAACTAAATAATGATACCTTTCCAGTGTAGATAATTGGAACGAGATCACTGATTTACCAAATCTCTGTATGTCTGTGGTTCAGATCGCCATCACCAAGGCTCCTGGAGATATCTTGGGACTGGCAGTGGTGGAGTCCGGCTGGGGCTCCATCCTGCCCACGGTGGTGGTGGCCAACCTCCTTCATGGAGGTCCGGCTGAGCGCAGTGGGGAGCTCAGCATCGGTGACCGCATCATGTCCGTCAACGGCACCAGCCTGGTGGGTCTGCCCATCACCACCTGCCAGAACATCATCCGGGTAAGAGGGGAACAAAGTTATAATCCTGATCATGTTAATAAGGAGAAAAATATCAACAAATAATAGCTAGTTATATAAAAGTAGTAGTATGCTCTAGTTCTTCTGATAAAATGCTTTCCGGCTAAATATAATCACTGTATATCCAAGTAAGCTTGCTTTTTCACAGACGGTGTGCTGTCCTTAGGATGCACTAGGTGGCACTGTGTTTCCATACTGTTCAAAGTGGGATATTGGCCTTGTGTGAACCTATGTGACGTACATCCTCTGTTTGCTGGTTTTTAACCACTTGTTATTATCCATATGTTTATGGACACTTTTAGGCGAATCAACTGTTCCTATAACTAGTCCCCCTAACTTCTTGTTTTATGTGTTTTTTTTTCTCCAATCTAGGATTTGAAAAGCCAAAAGTATGTGAAGCTCAGCATAGTCCACTGTCCTCCGGTCACCATGGCGATTATCAGGAGACCAGAACCCAAGTTTCAGCTGGGCTTCAGTGTGGAAGATGGCATTGTATGTCAATTTTCATATTGCATGAACCAGTAACTCCTCAGTGACCAATAGTAGAACATGACAGTGATTTTTTTTTTTTTAGTGGTTTTCTTTCTGGTACGAATGTGTGTAACGTTATGAATGTGTTTAGAAACCAGAGCCCAGTGCCCTCAGTTACCTCTTTGGTTAATAAAGAGGAATACTTATTTTACCTGGGAATCTTACTAAATAAATCTACAGTACATACCAAGTCCTTTGTAGTGAAAATGAAATCTCAAAGTTTCTCTCTTTTTGTTGCAGATCTGCAGTTTGATGCGAGGTGGTATAGCGGAGAGAGGAGGAATCCGTGTCGGGCATCGTATCATTGAAATCAACGGGCAGAGTGTGGTTGCAACGCCACACGACAAGATCATCCAGATCCTGACAAATGCGGTCGGAGAGGTGAGAAGCGATGAAATGCGTATATACACAGTTAAATACCTTTTTGTGACGTATTATTCTTTATTTCACTCGGTTTCTTTTACACTTTAAAATGCCCTTCCAACATATTGCCAGAGTTTAACATTTGACTTCTCTCCCTGGACAGATTCACTTGAAGACGATGCCAGCCTCAACGTATCGACTCTTAACAGGACAAGAGCAGCCAGTGTTTCTTTGAGCACCTCCTGCTTCACAAAGACAAAAATACTGCACAGTGTTAAAGCTACAGAAGCTTTTGCCAAACTCAGAAAAGATTATGCAATTGATCATACAGCATATTTTAAGCTGTTGTCACACCACTGAATACAACAAACTAGACTAGTTATATATTTTTAAGGTGTAAAATACATTTGAAATGAAAGCGTAATTTAAAATGACAGGGATAGATGATAGTTCTCCATTTATATTTATCAGATATTTAACTATTCAAATAGTAGCTGAGATGCTATAATATAATAGTGGTGAATAGCATCATGTATGCTCCACTTCATGAGTCTTCCAGCCTGGTGTGTGCTGCCTGTATGCCTGAGGTAAACATGTTGGAAGATGGAACCTTATTGAATCAGGACAAACGGTCTGCATATTTCATTGTGATGTACTTCCAGTCCCTCACATATGCATACATATCTACGAGTGTCTGCCAGACGCTTCAGAGACGGCTATTTACCACAGTTCTCTGGTTCATTCGCACATGCTTCACTGACTGTGCCTAACATGAAGCAGATATCATGCAGAATTAAAGGTAACTGCCTTATTTGATAGAGAGATGCTTATATTTTTAAGAATTTCCTGTTTTGGTTGTTCATTAAACAAATCTGTACGATATCTTCTTGCTGTTATTTATTTAGAGCTAGTGGTTGCTGTATAAATTTCAGATGTATTTGGGTTTTTTGTACTATTGACTTCATATATAATTAAATATTTGAAAACAAATCACATGCATATACACTGATGAACTGAGTTAACAATATGCAATATGTACTGAAAAAATGCTTAAGTTGACAATTTGCTTTTAGAATATTAATGTCATGATTGCATTGATAATGTCATTAATATTGCAACTTGGTTTTAATTAGTTACAGGTATAATATATAATAATGCGCTGCTTGTACTAATAAATACTGCTTTTTATTACTACTGAAATATAAGAAATAGTTATTATCTAAGGCACTGTGAGCGTGTCAGTTCGCTGTCAACGCCTGGCCAATGAAAACTTCCTCCGTTACGAAAACATTGATGACAGCCAATCAGATTGTTAACCGGCTTATATGACTCCGCCCCGTACTATGCACCGTGACCAATCAGTGTGCCATGTGGGCGGGACTTTCTCAGCTAACACCTGCCGTTACAAACATTGGAGAGTCAATGTCAAGCTACCGGCTGCTGCGTCTGAAGAGGAGTTTTAAAAGCACTTTTATCACAGAAAGGTAATCATTAACAATAGTTTTAGAGTTAGTAACTTGATACGGTTACTTATTGTTTACGTAATGAGTCCTTGTACCCGATAACAGCATCACTGTGTAAGATGCTAAGGAAAGGATGCTAACGTTACACCAGAATCCGGTTTTTACTGTTTTGCTTCCTACTTGACTGTTAACACAGCAAATTATTTTCGTAAGCAGAGCCGTGTTGCGAAGGAAACTGCTCATTAGAGTACCTAAATTATTTTATTTACTGTACATTTGTTTCAACAAGTTGCTTTCTAAATTAAATGCCGAAATGCTTTCATTTTGTTCAAACAATACAAAGTTGTACCTTATTTAAAGTGCGCAGCTTGTATGGTTTCAGGCGGTGAATCTTTACATTAGCATGCTACGTTACCTGACAAATATATCACACTGAAATAACAACCAGCTAATGTTTTCCTGCTTTAGGCGAGGCTCTGAGAGAGGAAGTAGACATACTTTAAGGAGGGTTCACATGTCAAACGTTTGTAAGCCTCAATGGTCCCTAAAACGGAATCCTGACAACTGCTGAGCCCTGACTTGGAAACACATGAATGCAGAGACTCTGGTAGATTTGCAAAGGAAATTAGTCTGGGCATTTCTTTCTAGCCTGGCACAAACCCCAAGCCTCAGATTGTTTACTACAAGTACAAGAGACCGTATTCTGCAGGAACTGGCAGAGCAAAAGTGAATGTCTCAGAGTGAAACAGGTAAGCTGTTTGGATCAGGAGGATTTCAGGATAAAGCAGAGGATTGTCTGTCGTGAGCAGATCACAGCAGGCACAAAAGACAACCTTTACTCATTAACGCACACACAAAAACAGCCTGTTGGGCCTCTCTTGTACAGGAGGTTTCTCTTTCTTTGGCACATTTTGTCAAAGGAAAGGGAGTGGAAAAGAAAAGTTTTAAGACAGGTGTTTCTGGTGAGAATTAAGCTCAAAAGTCCTGTCACTGAGGGTAAAGGTCAGGATCAAGTTTCTCATCGCTGCACATACTGATGATTCTTTTTTTTTTTTTTTTACAGACAAAACAGTGACAAAACAGCAAGACTCAGAGAATGGCAAAATGCAATAAATATCTCCTGCTGTTGAAACACGTGTGTCCCGCACAGTTTGGCAACTAAGATGCTCTGCTGAACTCATCTTTTTTCTCACCACATCTTGCGTGTTTTCAGGATCACATCATGGCCAGGTAGCTGCAGGCAGCGATGGGGATTTTCCGACAGCTCTACCTCCTGCTGTGGAAGAACATCACATACCGCAGAAGAAACAAGGTGACCACATTTTCGCTTTCCAGAAAGAAAAAGAATACTTAGTTGATTCTGTAAGAAAACTTATACCATGTGAAACAACTTATTATTGGTTTACAACTGCATCGCATGACATATTACATTGCTATAATAACTACACCATGTGAAGTTTTTTGTAAAAACATGTTTCATTTGTAGTCCTGCTCACTAGGCAGTTAAGATCGCTGATCATTTAATGCACCAGTGACAGCTTCCAACTTCTCCTCTTGTGCAGATCCAGCTGGTCATTGAACTCCTCTGGCCGCTCTTCCTCTTCGTCATCCTCATCTCTGTTCGTCATTCACACCGTCCTTACAAACAGAGCCAGTGTGAGTGACATTATGCAATGTGTGTCTTTTCGCACACACTTACAGGTCTGAAAAATGGCCTTTTGCCAACCCGCTAAAGAGGATTAACTCACTGACAGTGATTCTTGTGTCACGCACGGACATTTGCTAACCTTCTTGACCTTCATCCAGAGGTCCTGCATTAGCGTCAGATGATATAACATTACATGTTAACGTAAGAAAACACAACATACTGTAAGCCAGTTAGTCGGTGCGTTACATTTTCTGTGCTTGATAAAACTGGGACAGTAACACACTGGGAAAATTTATTCACTGAATGTTAAATTACTAGAGGGACTTGTATTCACTATACATGTATGGTTTTGAAGATTTGTTTTATTCCAAAAAAATACTTTATACTTTATACTTTATAAGGATTTATTGTGCATGTTTTCAAGACTTTTGTACATAAAGACAGGAGCATTCTTCATCTCTCTTGTTTTTGTCTTATTTAGATCGGTCTTGCATGTAAAATCAGCTAACATCAGATTTAGGATTGAAACAAAAAAATACAGTAGTTGTTCATATAATGGCAGCTTGAATTATGCTACAGTTATTGTTCAATCAGGTGCTGGTCAACTATATCTGGGGTCACACACAGTGTTTTCATTGTTTTGTATCTCAGGCTAATCTCCTGGTGCTAAACTGTTCGTGTTTGTTTCTCTTTCCTTTGCTTGTAGGTCACTTTCCAAACAAAGCCTTGCCTTCAGCCGGCACCTTGCCTTGGATTCAGGGCATTATCTGCAACATCAACAACCCCTGCTTCCACAGCCCTACACCAGGGGAGACACCAGGCCAAGCTGGCAACTTTGACAACTCCATGTAGGTAGACTGGAAGTAAAACCAGGGCTGACTGTCTAGAGTGGTGGAGTTGTGGAAAGATTATTGCTCATAGGATACAGTATTCATATTGATAAACAGACCAACTGTTTGAAAGAGTATATTTTAGAAATAAAAATGTTCCTAATTAGTCGTGTTGTTGTTGAATTTTGTTGTTTGTTGCTAAGTGGAGTGACCTTATCTGTGTACTTTGCATGGCTTTACATGAGCATAACTTAAAGGAATAGTTTGAGTTGTTGGAAAATACCATCTTGCCAAGAATGAAATCAGAAGGTCAATACCACTGTTAAGTGTGTACGTTAAATATGAAGCTACAACTAGCAACTCAGCCTAGCACTAGAGACTGAAAACAGTGGAAACAGTTAGCCTGGCTCTGTCTACCAGCAACTATACAGTTCAGCAATTAACACATTATCCTGCATCTTATTAGTTTAATCTGCACAAACCCTGAAATTTAAAAACTTTTTGTTGTGGTTTTGTGGGTGGTCGTACACTGAACTATTTCTTGGCCAGGTGCAGAATCTTTCTGGAGTTTTGTTTGTACTGTGAGCTTTTTTCCTATTTTCCTTCTTTAATGCTCATTTACTGATGTTATTTACGTTATTATTGCACGATGATGAGGCTCTGAGAACTAATGTATTTTTTCTTTTTGATTACATATAGGATATGTGTGTCAAAACAGAAATGATTGAAATTCAAAAAAGAACCAAAATCACATTTCTTGAACTGACCCGTGTTAAATTAGAACACAGTCAGTGGTTTTTGAGTGAAAAGTCTGATAAAACACAGCAGATTCATAGAATTGAACTGCATCTGTTTGTCCCAGTAAGGATTCCTCTTGTTTTTCCTTCTCCTCCAGACTATCTCGACTCTTTGTGGACGCCCAGACTGTTCTGTCCTACAGTGGAAACCGAAGCTTCTCTGGCTTTCAGGACCTGATGAAAAGCGTCCAGAATCTAGGAGAAAGAATTGGAGCCTGGCCAAGTAACACAGTTTATTTGTATATTTCTAGCATCAATCTGTAGCAATGCATTGCCAGTATGACATAGTGATACTTAAACAAAGAAGAGGAAGCTTTGTAAAGTGGTACCTTATTTGGTTGAGAATTTACTTCCTGATTTTACACTTTGGGTGAGCCTCCAAGTTTGATAGATTTCTCAGACTACAGATGACATGAATGTGACAGAGATGCACACAAAATGGACTTGGATCTATAGCTTGCTTTCTAAGAATAAGAATAAATAATGTATATGAAGAAATTCGTTACAGCCCTGGCTTCTGTCAGAGAAGTTGTAGATGTGGCTTGAACAAAGTCACTGTGTGGTGGAGGACAAGAAGTGTAAATGGTACACAGTTTGAATCAGAAAATACAAAAAAAGACATGCTTACAAACAAAGAAATGTCAAGTACACCAGGAGAAGGTTCAGACAGGCCATAAAGAAAACATACAGATATATTTTAAATTATTTCTGTTCCTACACTTATCTGAGCAAGACTGGGGTTTTACAGAAGCACACAGTGTCTGTTCTGTATAAGCAGCTCAGTGTGTGTCGCTGCTGTTTGTGAAAGTAACAGTGTTTGTTCAGCTTCTCCCTGCTGTGGCAGGATTGAGTTACATGACTGCCTTTGGCAAACAATTGAGTGAATGAAGGCAGATTTTCAATGTGTTTTTTTCTGTAACAAACCCCACAATATCATCTGCTAATTTTAAATATTTGTTTAAGCTATGAAAGTGCTTCTTAATTAAGGGAAATGTTATTTTTTTAAAGTAAGATTTTTCTTTGTCAATTTGGGAGGAGGTAATGATTAAATGGTGTCTTTAAACCTCACAGGAGTAATCAGACACAGTTTTTCCTAAACACCCAAAGATAAGAGAGAAATGAAGTAGTATTACGAATCCTGTAACTGTGGTTTGTATAAATAATCAATTTCCCATGTTTAAATAAGCCATACAAGCAAGCATCTTAGGAAAGCTAGTGTGTTATTCTACCAGATGAAAATCAGAGCCAGAAATTATGGAGTTATAAATTAGCTGAACCAGAATATTTTGCCTCTATATCTGAGTGCAATTTATTCTCTTCAGTTCTGAATGGTAGCAGGTTATTTACATATGAAGAACACAGATTTGAAAACAAAATTATTAAAGATTAAAGAGACTTTATTGTCATTGTTCAGAAGTACAATGAAATTTGTGTGAAGAACACGACAATTAGCAGCAGTGCAAATAATAAAAATAGATAAAAAATACTCTTAAAAAATAAAAAGAAATTATGGCGTGGTGGCTACCTTAAAGCCTAAAGTTAGCCAGTCCAAGATATAAAAATGGAAAAAGCTATTTAAGAAACAAGTGTGTATATTGTATATTCTCTGAAAAACAAATGTATTACATGTACTTGAAGTTTTAAAAACTGTATATTAGTGTCCACAGCACATAAGCTAACCTACAAACAGTGTTTTTTGTGATCTGTTCTAGTTAGTAATTTTAGTGTTGGCAAGTGCAGTACTTCACCTTTGTGTTTCCACTGTAGATCTCCCAGTAAAAGAATGTCTGAGAGCCAATGAGACATTTTCCACCTTCCTCCTGACCAATGTCAGTCTGTCGTCTCTGGCTATGGACCAGCTGCTGAACGCTCGTCTTAATTTACTGGCAAGTAACCGGCTTTGATCCTTTTTTGACAAACTTTACTGTGTCAACTTGTTTTGAATAATGACCCACTAAAACTCTGAGAATCTGAGTTTTCTTACATTTGTTAATCTGTTCTGGCAAATGCGGAAAATACAAAGCCCTTTCCGCTTTCAGGTAGTAACTAAATAAATGGAATTTATTATAATGAATAGGAGGCATCAAATTAGATATTGGGTGACAAATAGCAAAGAAAGAAAATTAACTGCTCTTAATTGATTTATCTGATTCTGTAAAACTTATTTGAATTCAACAAAATGAAGAATCATTGAAAAACAGAAACTAGAAAACAGAATATTTACAAGTAACATGTTTTCATGCATTCAACGAAGAAGTTAACTTTTTATCTTTCATTTTATAATAATAACTTGCCTTTATTTGTCACAAATAATTACAGCACTGTGAAATGTTGCTTTTTGCTTATCCCAATCTGGGTCAGAGTACAGGGTCAGCCATAGTACAGCACCCCTGGAGAAGGAAGGGTTAAGGGCCTTGCTGAAGGGCCCAGCAGAGGCCACATCAGGGTTTGAACCACTAACCTTCTGATCAGTAGTCCAGAGACTTAACCGTTGCGCCACCTTTGCCCTGTCTATGAAAACAGAACCTAAAGTTGTCCAGCAGAACACTGTTGGTGATACAAACCAGGTTAAACAGGGCCAGTTTATTAGAACCAGGTTAAACAGGGCCAGTTTATTAGAACCAGGTTAAACAGGGCCAGTTTATTAGAACCAGGTTAAACAGGGCCAGTTTATTAGAACCAGGTTAAACAGGGTTTTAACAGGTCTGAGTGTGCAGAAAGCTGTAATAAATGACCCACAAAACTAAAACCACTGATAGGTGAGGTGAATAATTTTGATCATCCTATTACAATGCAATGTTCTGCTGGACAACTTTAGGTTCTTGGTTTCATGTGGATGTTACTTTAATAAGGACACAACTAAACAATAAACCAGACCAAGCAGTGAATACCACTGGTTACAGGTGATGGGTGATAGCATTTTTCTTCTCTGCTAAAAATATGTAAACATATGTAAAGTATGTGTTGCATCAAATGTGTCCTTCCCAGCCTGTGTTGACTGGAGCTCAGATGCAGATGAAGGACTTAGTGTGCAATGCAAGCATGCTGGGACAGTTGCTGATAGTAGATGGAGGAGAAGCCGCCATGACTAATCTTCAGACTCAGCTATGTGACCAACCGGCTGACCTCCTGCTGGAGGCTGAGCGCCTTTTCCTTTCTCAGCTCGACTTGACCAAGTTCGCCACGGTAGGTGTCATTTGGCAAGGAAACCTGTGCTTTGTTTGCAGTACAACATTCGCTGAATTCACTTACAGTTCTCTGCCTGTATACTGTGACTGTGAGGTGCTTGTACTGTATCTGATGAGCTGCTGTCTGTCCTCCCTGTTAGAGAGAGCGTCTGATGGTCAATGCTGGAGAGCTCAGGACCATTAGTCAGGCCGTCACCTCGGTTTCCCAGGAACTAGCTATCCTCATGGATGATGTAAGAAAACACATTATTTCTCCTGTATTTTTAAATTTGTGTTTGACTCAAGTAATTGACGTAATGGACATATTTTTTTTTAGAGTTGCTACACATTTGGACTTTTATGAGTAAATGAGGCCAACCTTGGAACTTTTAATGGCTTTGCTGTTTCTTCTACACTTTTTTCCCCTTTTTGCTGTTGCTGTGAATTTGTATTGTCTTAAGTCTGTGCTTACACAATGTTTTTCGTACATTCAGATTGTCTGCTGATGCTTTTTCCTTCCGTTTCTTCCCTTTATTTCTGCTCTCCTGTGTTTCCTTTCTCTTCTTCCAAACCTTCTGCTCTTACTTCTCTGTCCTCCTTCAGTTCTCCAACCTCTCCAGTTTTGCAGAGATGAGTGCAGCTCTTCGTCTTCTGTCTCCAGAAAATCGCTCAGCGCTGCCCCGAGAAAGTTTCAGAGCTTTTACAAGAATCATGTGCGGTCACCCTGAGATTGGCGGCGAGCGCATCCCATCGCTCAACTGGTATGAAGACAATGACATCAAATCTTTCTTGGGCAAAAATGGCACTGAGGATTTGGACCCGGACCGCGACAATAACACGAGTAAGAAGCTGTGCACATCAGAGTTAGTGTGTGATTGTTTTTATGCCAGTATACAAATGGAAATCTGCTCAAATTGGGTTATTGAGTTATTAATTTGCTTTTTAAAAATAAAATCTTGTAAGAGCTTTTTTTTTCTACCTTTTCAGGTTATTTGGATTTTGCACATTACTTTAAAAAAATAAAAATTTACATATAACACCAAGCAGCAGCACGCCCCCGGTGTTATACCATTCTATATGCACTGTTTATACTAACATTTGTCCTGTTTGGCCATTCTTTACTCCTGGCAGCTCCGTTCTGTAAAAGTTTGATCCAGGGTCTGGAGTCCAACCCTCTGTCACGCATTGTGTGGCGAGGAATCAAACCCCTGTTTATCGGAAAACTCCTCTACACGCCAGACACTCCTGCAGTACGACAAGTCATGAAAGAGGTACATCAAGCCAAAGCTCGTTGACTGTCTTTGAGTACCTGTTGTATGTTTTATATATAATCAGTGATGAAGTTAACTTTTTATTCACAATGACATCATCAAGACTGAAAACCTGACTGATATCACCAACAAGTCCTCTTGGTCTTTGCTGATAATTGATATATTTGCTTGTGATGAAAACTGTTGAAGTGGAAGACACATTTATTAGTTTTTGCTTTATGCATTAAAATCATGCCTCATTGCTACTGAAAGCTGTTCTTTCTGAAATCAATCAATATCCCTTGTCATACACAAGTGTGATAGCTTGTGATTCAAGAGGAAACATTTTCTCTGGTCCTTTTCTGTTCACTCATCTAGAGAAATCAGAGGAAGCGTAACTGCAGTGAACGCATACTTAAAACCAACATTTTAAAATCTTAATGGGCTTTAGATTGAATGTCGAGTCTGCCGTCATGCTTGCTGTGACCCGTCTGCTTCAGCTAACTTTAAGTTGTGTCTGCTGAAGGTGAACAAGACTTTTGAAGACCTGCAGATCATCCAAGAGCTGAATGAAGCCTGGATTGAGGTGGGACCACGAATAAAGAACTACATGGAGACCAGCGTAGAGATTCAGCTTCTGCAGGTGTGACTGAGTAGCTGCTCTCCCTGGACAGGAGGGATGACTGCATTATGATACATTCGATACCTTCAAATCTCTTTTCATTGACAGTATAGTGCCTGTCTATGTGGCTGTGTGAAATAGGATATGTTGAGGCGTCCAGAGATTGCCGTGCTGGTCAACCTGCGCTTGGAAAACACGCCCTGGACAGCCTCACGGATCGCACGTTTCCTGTCCACCCGCTCACCAGACACTCCAAGGCCGCCTGGAGCTCCACCCACCTGGCTGGACGTCTACAATGACGTCAACCACACTATCACTACTCTTGCACAAGTCACTGAGGTTTGTCTTTTCTTTTTTTTTTTTTTTTTTTTTTACATCTATGCTGTTCTCAAAACATATAAGAAACTCAGAAATTTCAGCCTTCAGGTTGCACAGTAGAATGGATTCTTTTTATTTAAGAAATCCCAAATACTTTCAAAAGTATGTGTTCAAATGTTCAAATACTTTGAACAACTATGTGGTAAAGATATAGTTAGAAAATATTTTACTTTGAAAAGTGAATCTGCTTTTTGTCTTGGGGCATTCTACAGTATGCAGTCCAAAGACAGCTAATCTATTGCCAAAGATGTTATTTTTATTTGTTTGGTTTTCTTTTGCTTTGTGACTGCTGCTGTTGTAGTTTTGCAAAGTAATGATAGAAGTGAGCGAGATTTTAAGCTACAATCAGTTTCACTGAACACTTACAGTTTTTCTGATTTAATGGCAGGTTGTCCTCCTTATTTACTGTCCATATGTTGTGCATTTTCTGTCCTCTCCTGCAGTGTTTCTCCCTGAACAAACTGGAGGGGCTGGAGACTGAGGGTCAGCTGATTGACAGAGCACTGGAACTTCTGGAGGACAGGCAGTTCTGGGCAGGTGTGGTCTTCCTGCTGCCCAACACTTCATCATCTGACCTGCCGCCTCACGTCACCTACAAGATCCGAATGGACATTGATGATGTGACCCGAACCAACAAGATCAAGGACAGGTATTAAAGTCTACCCAGACGTCTCTCTTAAAGCCTTCTTTTACAGCAGTTATAGAGCTTTCTGTTAGAATTGTGAAGAAACGGTTTTGATTTTATGTGATTATGCATTCACACATTGAGATGTACAGCATTTGAGTATTTAAAGAGAATCTCACAAACCCTACTGAAACACAATGTAATCTACAGAAATCACGAAAGGAATGAGAAAAGTTTCAGCTTTAAAATAATTTAACTTTGAGTAAATATACATTCTCCTATGGGACTTGTCACTCTGAGGTGAAAAAATGAGAGCTTTTGTCATTATTAGTGTTGAAAGGATGATCTGGTCCTCTGTTAAAAAAAATCAAAAATAAACTGTTGATGAAGAAACTACAGTGCAGGTGTTGGCATAAGCTCACAGAGCACTGGATCCAGAAGCTTTATCAACAATTTATTCATGAAAATAATATGACGGTTGTACGGATGGTTGGAGGATATTTTTAGACATAAATGTGATATCAAACACATTATATCTGTGTAGATTCTCAGACATCCAGGTCATGGTAATCCTAGGAGCTTCAGTAGAAAGCAACTGGACTTCTCCTTTAGGTTCTTGAGGACAATTTGTCTCTCATCCAAAAGACTTGTTCAGTTCTCACTGACTGATGGGGAGTTTCATAATTTTAATGGGCCATTAGCCATGTCAGCTGGAGTGACTATAAAATTCTGAAACTCCCCATCAATCACTTAGAACTGAAGAATCCTCTTGGATGAGAGATTAGTTGTCTTCAAGAACCTAAAAGAGAAGTCCAGTTGATTTCTACTGAAGTTCCTAGTTATTACAGTGACATTATTCCAGTTTACTCATTAATGCCTCCATGCACTATCTTGGCATTTCCGCTGTCTTCAAGGTATTAAACATAGGAATCTAATGCAATGTCACACAAAAAAGAGACATTCAAAACAAGTGTGAGACATTCATGACTTCTCATTAGCTGAATAAACAGGATTAACTTAGAAAGTCCATTCTTTAACTGACAGTGGTTCTCTCTTTGTTGTTTGTACAATGGTTTGAAGGTAAAAGGGCTTTGCAAGCCAGATGGGTGGGGTTATATAACTTCCTGGGAACGTCTAACAGGATGACAGGCTACGTCGTGCAGAGTTAAGAGTGAGCATATTAGATAACAAGATGTATATTAAGTTGTGATTTTAACACATGGGTTTATGAAATACTGTGAATGTCTTATCAAAAATCAATATTCTAATAAAGCTTTAACTTTCACTCTCCAGCATTTAAGTTATCAGAAAAAAATAAACACATTTCATTTATATTAAACAATGTGATGTTTTTCCTTCAGGTTCTGGGATCCTGGTCCAGCTGCCCACCCATTCAGTGACATGCGCTACATTTGGGGCGGTTTCGTCTACATTCAGGACCTGGTGGAGAGAGCCGTGAGCCTTGTGCTGACTGGAGTTCAGCAGACAACCGGCATCTACGTCCAGCAGATGCCCTACCCCTGTTATGTGGATGATGTGTGAGTGACATTCAGTTACTAACTGTATATTGTTGTAAACAAAGCACACAGTGAACAAGCCAGTGTTGCCACAATCTGCCATTCAGTGACTTGTCATGTAATCAGCTGTAGATGAAGCGAGGGTGTTGCTCTTCATTAGTGTCCACCTGGCCTGTTGGTCAGAACAAAACTGACCTTGACCTTTTAGACCTGTTCCTGTGGTTTTTGTTTTGGTGAGTGTGATTCTGTAATCATTGCGTGGTCCTTATTGGGAATCAGTGAGTCTCCTTAAAAATGGAGAAAAGCTGAGAAGAAGCTGATTTTTATGAATTCTCTTTAAATTCCAACAATAATTTGCAACCAGAGAAGCACTTTTTGTACTGCTTGTGCTCTCTGCTGTTGTCAGACATGTGGAGTAGGTAAGCTAATTAAAAAATATTAATGGTATATAGCAGTGGTTCCCAACCTGGGGTCCGCGCCCCCCAAGGGAGGGCACCAGAGATCTGAGGGGGGGCGTGAAGCTTTGTCTGCTCTGAGGCTGTGATGTTATAAAATAGATTTTTACATTCTGGATAAAATCAGAGTAACAGACTCGCTGTGTGGGGCGCTGGGGCTGGGGTGCAACTTATAGGGGGGGGCTCCAAGCCAAACAGGTTGGGAACCACTGGTATATAGTATAAAATACATACAGTATTTAGTCACATTAGTCACATACATGTGTTATTCACCAACATGTAAGTACTTTATAGAGGAAAAAATAAACACACTTGTGGGATTATGATTATTATTATGAATTGAATATATAAGGGATAATCTTTGGTATATTAATTGTCCCAATAACCAGTAAACTATCAGCTACACTACAACAGGGTGTTAGAACCTGAATCAGTTTTCACAGAAGATAAAATAGATCACCAATGGTATTAGTAAAATGTGTTAAAATGGTACACACACAGGTGGTCATAGTTCATCTGCAGGATGAACCTACTGAATAAAGGAGACCAAAGCTAAACATGAATAATTTCACAATAATCATATCAGCTTTTATTTATTTAACACAGTTCAAAAAACTGTTTTAACAAATCTGTTTGGAACATCAGGTGTTGTCATTGAAGGGGTACTTAAGTTTATCTGACAGGGTTGTCTGAATATCTAAGACAAAACAGATGGGAACCACTCGAGATGTATTTTAATCTGATTCATGTTTAGAAACCTACCCCAGTCGCTGTCTGCCCATTTTTTTTTATCAGCACATACATTTAACTATTGATAATCTTTCTGACAGTTTTCTTCGAGTGCTCAACCGCTCCCTGCCACTCTTCATGACACTGGCCTGGATCTACTCGGTGGCCATGATCATCAAAGGTGTGGTGTACGAGAAGGAGGCGAGGCTGAAGGAAACCATGAGGATTATGGGTCTGGGAACAGGAACACTGTGGTTCAGCTGGTTCATCAGCAGTCTGGTTCCATTCCTGATCTCTGCAGCTCTCCTTATTGCTCTGCTCAAGGCAAGATGACTGACTGCACAAAATAATTTAAAGTAAAATTACATGTTAGACTACAGTGCAGTAGGCTGAGCATAAACGCAAAATGACAAGGTAAATGTTGGTTGTCAAATTTGTAAAAGTAATGAGAGGACAGATTATAAGGTGGGAAATAAAACATGTTTAGATGTTTGATGATTTCTTGTGATACTACAATTGATGCTGACAGTCTAGCAGTAACATTTGTTTGTAATCAGCTCTTCTTCTGATGCTCATCCTCTCTCTTCTTTGCAGTGGGGTGACATCTTGCCATACAGCGACCCGGCTGTTGTTTTCTTCTTCCTCATGGCCTTTGCCACTGCCACCATCATGCAGTGTTTCCTCATCAGTACTTTCTTCTCCAAAGCGAACCTGGCTGCTGCCTGTGGGGGGCTCATCTACTTTGGCCTTTACTTACCCTACGTACTGTGTGTCGCCTGGAGAGACCGCCTCAACACCACACACCGAGTCTTTGCTGTGAGTGAAGTAGTTATTGGTGCAGTAGAAAAGTTGAAAATGTCTCATAGGTTTCCATCCTAAATCATCAAATATGGCATTTTGGAGTAATTATGTCTGCATGTTATAAATTAATCTTGAAATTTAACAGAAACAAAATTTGGAAATGTCAGAAAAATATTTAACAACTTCTTATGTAACTGTCCTTCAGAGTTTCCTTTCTCCTGTGGCCTTTGGCTTTGGCTGTGAGTATTTCTCTCAGTATGAGGAGCAAGGGGTGGGCATCCAGTGGTACAACCTGCGCTCCAGCCCTGTGGAAGGAGACACATACAGCTTCACTACCTCTATAATTATGCTTTATGTGGACGCCTTTATCTATGCCACTGCTGCTTGGTACATCGAAGCAGTGTTTCCAGGTAGGGCAACTGGAGCTTTATCTTGGCTATTATTATTTTATGTATGATTGTGAGAAAAGCTGCTGTGATTGCAAGATAGCAACAGTCGCTTTTCAAAATACAACTTTTAGTTTGGTGAAATATACTTTGTGTAAAATCGAAACTCTGTTCTGAGAATTTGTGCAAAGAAAAATTCAGATTTGTCTTAGTTTTGACCTGTGGGTTAGGATTATTGCCACTGGCATTGCAGTAACAGCAGATATTAGCGCTTAGTGGAAAACAGCTGAACAGAAGAATGTAAACTGGTCAAACTGGTTCTTTCATCAAAATCAAAAGCTGTTTTTGTGCTCTTTTCTGAAGTACGAACGTTTTCCTTTTAATGAATGTCTGTCTGCGTTGTTGTACACCAGGTGAATATGGGATCCCCAGGCCCTGGTACTTCATCTTTCAGATCAACTACTGGGGTGGAATTCCTCTTGAAGCAGGCATGCCCATCCCACCTGCACCTACAGAGCAGGATGAAGGTATGAGATGCTGCTGCACATCAACAGCTGTTTCTCTTCTAGATTACACTCTTTTCTCTTACAATTTTTAGAAAGGAAGAAACTCTAGTTTGCAAACAGAAGACACATGACTGATAAGTAGTTTGTTTATTGGACAGATTTTGCTGTCAGCCATCTTCAGTCCTGCTCTTCATACCTGTCTAAAGACCATACCGACAGTTTTGTAATCTTAAGACCACTTAGTGCAAATCAAGTTAAAGAGCTAAAACTATAAGCCCATTTATTACATGGTTTGAGGAAACAAGGAGACTGCAGTGCAATTTTAGCATCGGTCCAGACTTCACATTGTTCTGCAGACAGACGGGTTCTGTCTCGGTCCAGAATGCCTGTCATATGAAGTTTTTTTCCAAATTTGAATTGTGAGCATTGCTGCAAACTATATTATTTACTGACTATCTTAGAGCACAATTACTTTTAAACATTTAGCCACAGATATCACCCAGCATGCTCATAGATTTTATATTGTCTCTTTTTGTCTGTAATTAGATCACATTGAAGCAGAACCCAGTAATCTGATCCTGGGTGTCAGTATCAAAAACCTGGTGAAAATCTACAAGAAGGGAGGGAAACTAGCTGTCAATCATCTGAACCTGAAGTTCTACGAGGGGCAGATCACCTCTTTTCTCGGACACAACGGAGCCGGCAAAACCACAACCATGTAAGAGCTGTGGGCAGAAAGAGGAAAATTACCAGCACTGATGAGCCCGATCATTATTTATATCAGGGCAGTTTTATATTTACAGATAAAATTAGAAGCTAAAGTAATCTAACTGGCTGTGTGAGACTTACCCAATGTTAAATGACTGTTACTGTATGTGAAATCATACACATAATCATCATGTTTACCTTTTTTAGCCCTTTTTTTATTGTAAGGTGATTTGATAATCACAGTAAACAAATGACAGAACTGATACAGTTGCATTCACACTGTGATAGGGATAATTATCTACTATTATGTGGAAAGTGTGTCAGAAAAACTATTTCTGTGAATGTTTGTCAGATCTGTCCTGACTGGCCTGTTCCCGCCCACCTCTGGGACTGTGTACATCAAAGGGATGGACATCCGCCACGACATGGACATCATCCGAAAGACACTAGGAGTGTGTCCACAGCACAATGTCCTGTTTGACATGTAAGACTGTTGAAATTCCTGCTAGCAACTTGTGATGTTGTGTTTGATGGCTTTGTTCATACCTTAAACTTTCCTGTCACTGACTGTTACGGATCATTTAATGAAATTAGCACATAAGTCACATTATTAAACAAATAAACAACTACATTTTATGCTTAACAGCAATTGCCCAGATTTACAGCCACTTCAGAAACTATTCAGCGCCTTTCACTTCATGCACAACTGATTGTCCTTAAGATTTATTTCTCAGTTTTCCATCAGTCTGCAAATATTTTTATAGTATAACAACTGTATATATAGGATCACATAAGTCACACTGCATGTCAAGACAAAGAACTCAGCTTTGAAATCTGTGAAACTTTGGTAGACCTCCACCGTAACACTGTGGTGAGCCACTGATCAGTTATAAAACCATTTTTAAAAATCTGAGTGTTCCCAGGAGCATAGTGTCCTCAATAACGGAAGAAATTTGAAAGACTCTGAGATATAAAAGTCTTCCACGTAGATGAACCTCCTACCTTCTAAGCTATACTTCATTAAGCACGCCTTTATGGTAGAGCAGCCCGTCCGAATAAAAGACACATAGCGGCACACTTGGAATTTTTCCAAACTATTTAAACGATCTTTAAAGCACAAGTTAAACGATTCTCTAATCTGATCAGTCAAAGACTGAACTATTAGGGTAGAACCTGCTAATGCTGTTCCTACAGTTAAGCAGGTTGAAACAGCATCTTACTATGGAGGGAGACTGCAGCTACAGAGAGCTCCAATGAAGAAAAAGAAGACCTGAGACTGAGAGGATAGTTCACCGTTTAGCACATCAACAAACCAAAGCATGCAGCCAAGACAGCACTTACTCTCTTACTGCCCTTAAGGGTTTTATTACTTTTGTAAATGTAAGATTTTAGAAAGAAATTTGCAAAAAACAGTATCAGATGTTTTAATTTGAATTTGCAACACTTAAAAATATGCATAAAATGAAGGGGCTTGAATGCTTTGGGAAGTGGAATGGATTGATTTAAACAGATTTTCATATTTTCTCTGTGTGTCTATGTTCCGCCCTCTCTGTCAGACTAACAGTGGAAGAGCATGTGTGGTTTTATGGCCGTATGAAGGGTTTGTCTGAAGAACAGGTGAAGGCTGAGCTGGACACTTTGCTGGATGACGTTGGCCTCCTGCATAAACGACACGACCAGACCAAAAACCTCTCTGGTAAAATCACGCATTTAACTCCAGTGTGTGAGATTGTATTTATTTAAAGGAGTCACCTCTGTTGTGATAAAAGTGTTTTCATTTAACACTTAAGAACTTCCCTCTGTGTGTCTGTCAGGCGGCATGCAGAGGAAGCTGTCGGTGGCAATAGCATTTGTTGGAGGCTCAAAGGTGGTTGTCCTGGATGAACCTACTGCTGGTGTTGACCCGTACTCCCGCCGAGGGATCTGGGACCTGCTCCTCAAATACCGTAAAGGTGTTGTGGAACCGTGGATCTCATAGTGTTTTTTTGAGTCAGGGGGATGAGAGGGATTCATAGTTTAAAGGGCCACAAGCCAAAAAGCTACTTTCTAAGGCGAGGTGCTGTTAATGGAAAGGCATGTCAACCTGAACTGCCAAACCAACAATGCTGTTTTGGGGTGTCAACCTTATCACTTCATTTGTATGTGCAAATATTAGCAAAGCACAATAACTATGAAACCTGGGTAAACTTTTCTTTTTCGGTTCTTATTTATAGAACTTTACTTACACCTATGCAACATGAGACTCACAAAACAAAGTCAAGTTCAATAAACTGCCAGTATGTGTGTGTTTATGCTGCCTTTCTCCATCAGACCGCACCATCATCCTGTCCACCCACTACATGGATGAGGCGGAGCTGTTGGGTGACCGGATCGCCATCATCTCCCAGGGCAAACTGTGCTGCTGCGGCTCACCGCTCTTCCTGAAATCCCGCCTGGGATCTGGTTACTACCTCACTGTGGTGAAGAGGGAAGGAATGGACACCAGCACTCCCAGTAACTCCAGTATCTGCACCAGTACCAGCATCAGCACTAACAAGCTGCCTCCTCTTGTTAAGGTTTGCTTTTGTTTTCACTGTTTCAGTACAAAAATTAACACCCAGCGACTGGTTACATTGCTTCAAGTACTTTTTCATAAGACAGCAACACATTATCAACTGAGTTGTAGTTTTTTATTTTTAGAAAAATTAACTTGGTCTTTAGGGTATTAACATGAGTTCATTATTGAAACAAAGAAAAAAATGTGCACATATAAACAAACTCCAGATTATGAGAATATATTGCAAATACTGCTTTGTGTTTCAGGACAGTGAGTCATCCCTGAGTGAAGACACTGGACTGGGAAGTGAAGAGAGTAGCTCATGTGAGTGTTAAATTGCTGTATTACCTTGTCAATGAGCTGAGGTGGTTAATTGTTAATAGTACGGTTTGGTGCATCCGCACTTTCTGCAAGAGCCAGTTTAATGTCAGACTCTTCATCATCTCCATGTCAGACCTGGCAGCTTTGCTTGCCCTGGTGCAGCATCACATCCCTGGTGCAAGGCTGGTGGAAGAATCTCGGTCTGAGGCGGTGATCAACGTGCCGCAGACAGCCGCCAAGGACAGCAGTCTGGCTCTCTTCCTGTCTGACCTGGATCAGAAACACACTGAGCTGGGCATCAAAAGCTACGGCCTGTCAGACAGCACACTGGAGGAGGTGAGATCCAGTTACATTCACACGTTGTACAGCTAACAAGACAGGAAGAAATATGCAATTACTGAAAAACAATGAGACAGTCAGTGATTCCATATGACTGACTGTTACTGGCATAAGAAGGTTTAAGAAATAGTTTGCCTTCATTATGCATGTAAATCGACAGTTAAAGCTAAACCACTTCTAAAAAGGTGAAAATGAGCACTTGAAAATTTTTACTTTACACAATTAGAAACAGGTCAGGCATTTATTAAATTCCAAATGAGATGCATCACTGTCATCAGTGAAAGAGCAACATCAACTCCCTGTTGGAGTACAACAGAGAATTTGCAACCTATTAGCATGATGTAGCTAGTGTGTTTTAGCTTGCATAGATGTAGACTGATCTTAAAGCCAGAAGACACAAGAGGAGTGAAATAAGCAGTCTACACCATGGCTGAGCAATTCCAACTTGAAACTCCAGTGTACTGATGACGGTCTCAAACACATATATTTAGACTTTTTAGATTTTAAATGTAAAAAAAACACAAGTAAAGAACCAGTCCTGTTGCAGGGTGGAGCTTTCTTTATCATTATTCTTCTTCAGAATCTGTTTCCAGTGCAAACATGTACGGTTGAATTACTCAAATATTACAATTTGCCATTGTGTAGTGCAGGGTGGTTTTACAGTAGTAGATGCAGTAAGTGGTGTGTTCATTCATAATATGGGAAGCAGAATTATACAGTTTGTTGCATAGACATATTTTTTTTAACTTTATCTTGTTCAGTCTGTAGTTATTTTTGTTTTTTCCTTTTTTCAAACTTTTGTTTAATTTATTTTTATCATTAGTAGTAGTCATAGTAGTAGTAGTAATATGAAGTGTTATTGTTTATTCAGTATTTGCTGAGTATTTTCAGGATTTTATTCATTTCCACATTTTGCACAGTACTTATTATTATGCCTTATTACAGATTTGCGTTTTTTTGGCAAATGCAGGATTCGTACTTTTGTTTTAGTGCCCTCTATATTTGATCCACAAGGCCTCATGTGTTGACTAGCCCACTAGCTGCTATTTGTTTCAGACTAATTATTTTGCGCATTAGTCTGTTTGTTTCCATATATGTTCAAAGAAAAAAAAACTGTATTATTTCTCTTTGAGATCACGTTGTATTTTTTTTCCCAGTTGTTGTCTGCACCATTTAATAGTAAGCAAGACTTCCTGGATATTGTTTTTCTGTGTTTTGAACTACCCCATCAAGGGACACATGTAAGCCATCAGAGGCTGCAAACCTGTCTTCTTTTTATATTTTTGTGTGTACATGAAAGATTCAGCATTTTACAGTAGTGAGGCATTAGTCATCCCACCACTGTGGTTTCTTGCAGCTCAGCCAGGTCTTATCTGGAAGGCTGGATATTTGTGGAGGAGCCGAGTTCATTATGGGCTTAACGTTGCCATCAGATTAGCACTGATAGTGGACTTGTGGAGCCTGATAAGTTTACTCTGAATTTGCCAGTCAAATGCTGTGCTGACGTCTGTGTGAAGATACTGGATGCTCTTTCACTGCCACCTGCTGCCTGTAGCTTTAACTGTAAGAACACCTTAGTTCCAATTTTACATGGTTGAGAGTGTTCATTAGAAATTCCTTCATCCTGAGCCTGCTACAGAGAGGAGTATTATGTCTCCGCTAAATATGATCTTGTATATTTACCCTTGTTTCCATAAACAGAATTCTTCACCCATTCAAGGGATTTTTCTTTTCCCATTCTGTCAAAAAGTAAAATCATATCTTTTATTATGACAATCCTGTTTTTTAGATCTTTTTGCGGGTGGCAGAGGAAACTGGCGTGGACAGTGAACCAGGACAGCAGGCTGAATCTCCCAACAGCCAGCAGCCATCAGTGCAGAGAGCTCAGGGGGAACCAGCAGAGGAACCAGAGACAGGTGAGCACACACTCAGAGACACTCTGATTTGTGTACACACCATGTATCATGTACAGTCGGTCTTCTGTTTTGTGTCCCGTTGTGACTGTTTGTTTCCATAATGCTGCCAGGAAGGAAAAGACTTCATAAACAAGGTACCCTCAGTTTACCACTTGCTGAAAGTTGTCATTAAATAAACAGCAAACGTTTTTATCCCTTAATTTGAATTCACAATCTTTGGAAAATGTATTTTCCTGTGCTTTTCACGCTAAATTATAATAAATAATTGCTAAAAAATAATTGATTATTGGTGTTTAGTGTTAGCACTGGAGCCCTTTGTGCTGGTTTGAGGAAGCACACACCACAACTGTTCTCTAGGAAAAGGGAAATTAATTTTAAACAAGTAAAATGACAATAAATTGTAATAGACACACAATGTCCGGTGCTTTGTCAAGTTTCCACTCTTGATTTTTGTCTCCATCATGTCAAATGTGTCAATATCTTTGTTAATGTCTGTGTATTTGTCAGCCACATATATCAGTTCTCACTCTGTGTTTGTCCTGGCGGCAGAACCTCAGGAGACAGATCTGCTGAGTGGAGATGGTCGAGGTGGCGTCCCTCTGACCGGCTGGTGGCTGACGTGGCAGCAGCTGAGAGCGCTTTTCATCAAACGCTGGCTCTACGCTCGCAGGAGCCGAAGGGGGTTCTTGGCTCAGGTTAGACAGCTACGTTCAAAAGCCACCAGTCAGCAGAAGGTTATGTTTTCCGTAATTAGACGACTAGTTCACACTAGTTGAAGGATTGCTAACTTGAAATGTTTTGCCTGTGGACTGCTCATATTTCTTTATTTTCTTTTTTTTGTGTAATTAGCTGTTAGTCATTAGAGAAAGACGTGTCATCTCAAAGTTGATCTGGTTTGTGTTTCAGATTGTTCTGCCTGCTCTGTTCGTGCTGATTGCTCTGCTCTTCAGCCTCATTGTTCCTCCGTTTGGAAAGTACCCTGCCCTGCAGCTGCAGCCCTGGATGTACGGAGAGCAGTACACCTTCATGAGGTAACCTTAAGCTGCACATGAAAGTCTGAAGTGCATTCATTTGGTTTACTCTTTCACTCAGAGATAACCAAAGTCAGATTGAAAGTCTAAAGCTATGAAACAGCTCTATTCTGCACTTAATTCTAACAAATTCCCTCATTTCTGATGACACAGCAACGATGCTCCAGGGAACCCAGCAATTGAGAACTTGCTGGAAGCGCTGCTGGACCAGCCAGGTTTTGGTACCAAGTGCATGGAGAAAGAGCTGGAGGAAAACAGCACGTAAGACTAGTTCTGTAAATACAACACTTTGTCTCAGTGGCATTAGTGAAGGTCATAGTAAAGGTAGAGGGACACATGCGACATCATGATTTTAAACATGATAGACGACCAGACTCAACAACATTCATTCTGCTTTCCTTACTAAGACAATACTACTTTGGATAGAAGTGTGTAGGCATGTTTCCCTGGGTTCATTAAAAAGTTCAATTTTGGGGGGATATTGAGCAATCAACAACCTCCACTGGTATTCATGAGAAACTGCAGCATCTGCTATTAGCAAACATGAATTTTGGGAACCTGTACACCTTGTTTAAAAAATAATTTGTTAATGCACTTTGGTGTAGTATCAGACATTCGGACAGGCGTACAGTGATTAAACTGTTTATCCCTGCAGGAATCCACAATGTGGAAATGAGCGCAGTAGTCCATTCATGAGGCCACAGGTCTCCTTCTCCACCTGGCAGATGTTCAGCAAAGGCAACTGGAGCAGAGACAGACCCTCACCTGAATGTCAGTGCAGCACAGAGAGCGTCCGCCGAATGCTCCCCGAGTGCCCAGAGGGTGCAGGTGGGCTGCCACCTCCACAGGTCAGTGTGGAGTCAGATCAGGATCAATTTACTGTATGTGCAGAATTCATCATTCGTACTGCATCTGGGATTGCATACTGGACGGAAAATATCACCAGTGCACTTTCAGTTGACTTGAAATTAATCTACAGGCAAAGCAAAATTAAAGTTAGCAGAAGTCTTGTAATATTTTAATGAACTGTTTGCTTTTTATAGTAGTCGATAGTGAAATCCTCTGTAGCATGTGCCTGTACTCTATCAGGCCCCACTGCTCTCAGCTTAATAATTTTAAAGTTTTATTTTTCAGATTAAGAGGCTGACTGGAGACATTCTCCAAAACTTGACAACTTACAACATTTCTGATTACTTGGTGAAGACTTATTCTCAAATCCTCAAGAAAAGGTACCTTACTAACTCTAATAAACTAATAAATTGCATTAAGGTTTTCATTGTATTATTTTTGTTGGACATGAGGATAATAATTTATATTTAATTGTCATTTATTTGCACAAATTATAATGAATAATACTAAATGGATTTTTCCTGTATCTGCCTTTCATGTGATTAAGAAAACTTTCACTGACTGACATTTTTCCATCATCATTTGAAGCCTTCATACTTTGTAATCTTGAACATTTCTGCCTCTGTGCCATTAACAGCTTA
This sequence comes from Amphiprion ocellaris, assembly GCF_022539595.1. Classification (NCBI taxonomy): domain Eukaryota; kingdom Metazoa; phylum Chordata; class Actinopteri; family Pomacentridae; genus Amphiprion; species Amphiprion ocellaris. The sequence continues at coordinate 23,446,009 of NC_072767.1, read as the reverse complement.
AAAACCAAGAAGTGGGTGAATGAATTCAGGTAAGCTGTTAAGTTACAAAATATCTGCATTACTCATAGCTGTAATAAAAATTTCTTGAGTCCCTTATATTTTTTGAAGTTCATTCAGCTGAATTACTGTTATACTATTTTAAAAAGGTAATTTCTGTGTTGCAGATACGGAGGCTTCTCTCTTGGAGGCAGCGCCACTCAGACTGTATCTCAGGTCCAACATCTCCAAGAATCGGTTATGGGAATCAGGACTCGTTACCGAATCCCACAGGTACTGTGAGGTTTCGAGGTTGTTTAAGTACTATGTTAATGTCCGTTATATGTTCCGTACTTAATATTTTTATGCCCTAATGTTCTTTAATCCCTCACAGAACAGTTCACTGGATCATCTGCTAAACAGACTGCCAGGTTTTGTAGGAGGACTGAACAGTCAGAACAATGTCAAGGTGAATATTTTTTTGTTTTTCTGCCTTTATGCCCTCTGGTTGTTTTCCACAACCTTTAAAGATCATGCCTTAAATGCTGCCACATTTTAGATGCAGATGTCTTCATTTTTGTTGTCTGTTTATCAGACTCTCTGTATAAGTTGGCTGTACTTATCTGTCTTTTGTCCAAATAAAAATATTTTTCTCCCAGACATATCCATCAGCTTCAATGTAATTTTTTTTTTTGCTGGCTCAGGTGTGGTACAACAACAAAGGTTGGCACGCCATGGTGTCATTTGTTAACGTGATGAACAACGGCCTGCTGAGAGCGAGTCTGCCACCTGGGCCAGAGAGGAAAAAATATGGAATCACTGCCTATAATCATCCACTCAACCTGACCAAGGAGCAGCTCACTGAAATGGCCATGTGAGTTCATAGCTGTGGAAATTTTAGGATGATTCAAATAGATTTATATTCTTTTGCTTTTGATGTTACTATTTTTTGTCCCAAGAGGTAAATTCAGTTTAGTCAGGTATCTGACACTGAAGTGTAATGGATTAAAATCTGAAGAAAGTTCATAGTGGATTTAGACTTTAAAAGACTGTGGTGTAAAGTTCATCTTTATACCAACCTGAGAGGAAAAGACTGTTTTTCTGGAAGGCAAAAAATGCATACATTATTACTGTACTGCATATTAAGATAAATTGAAAAGAGTCGGCAGTAAATGGACCAAAATATTGTCAGTAATTGTTGATTTGCGCATTTTTGAGTTGTAACATCACACAGATCTACAACAATGTTTTGAATATGTAAACTTTTGCTTTTCCCTGCTTCCTCTTTCAGGATGACAACGTCAGTGGATGTTCTGGTTTCCATCTGTGTGATCTTTGCCATGTCTTTTGTGCCGGCCAGTTTTGTGCTTTTTCTGATTGAGGAGCGAGTCAGCAAAGCCAAACACCTGCAGTTTGTCAGCGGAGTCAAACCGATCCTCTACTGGATGGCCAACTTTGTCTGGGACATGGTTAGTACTCAAGAGAAAGGAGAGGATGTATTTTCCTCTCTTTGTCAGTGATACTGTCAGATTTGGCTCAGAAAAAATATTAGGCTCTTTGTACTGAATTGGTTGTTGGTATTTCCTCAGTTGAACTACACTGTCCCGGCCACCATGGTGGTGCTGATTTTCATCAGTTTCCAGCAGCAGTCGTATGTCTCTGAAACCAACCTGCCTGCTCTTGTCCTGCTACTCCTGCTCTATGGGTACGTTTAAGCAGACTTCACTGATTTCTGCCCTGCTGCCACACATTTCACGCAACAAGATTCATTACACAGCTGACCAGAATAAACAATCAAAATTTGTCGTGTTTGTTTTAGGATCTGCTCTTTTCTTTTGCTCTGATTGTCTCAATATTTTAATCTCATTTCACTCTCATTCAACACAGTTAATTAGTTATACTTACCAGCAAATTACTGTTAACTGGGATTACCATCAGAGTCTGGAAACACCATGTGCTTGACCTTCTTTTTCAGTCATTCCCTCAGTCATCTTTTTGCTCCCTGCATAACTATAAACATTTTTAATCTGTCAGGGTTAAATGAGCTCATTGGATTGTTTCTTTGTAAACTGTCTGTCATCCCACTTCGCCATTTGGATGATGGTCTGTAACAAAAGAAATACATCTGGCTTAACTTTACTGCTAATTATCCTTTTTTAGGTGGTCCATAACTCCTCTAATGTACCCAGCATCTTTTGTGTTCACCGTCCCGAGCACAGCTTATGTTGTCCTGACCTCCATCAATCTCTTCATTGGAATTAACGGCAGCATCGCCACGTTCGTTCTGGAGCTGTTTGTAGATGAGGTACGAACTGCATTTTGATCTGTGCAGGGCGGAGAATGGAATTACTTCCTGTCAACATCATAAAAATGAATGAAATTAAATAAGTAAGACCCAAATATATGTAAGATGAGACATTTGGGATTTATAGGCTTTACAGATTTATAGGGGAAGTGTTACAGAAGTGAGCTAAACCAGACATCATGATATATTGAGCCGTCATCAATGAATTATTCTGTGCAATGCAACTAAAAGTTATGTGAATTAGCGATGCTTCATCTAGTCCATGACTTGTGGATGATTTTGTCTTTCCAGCATCTGAATGAGGTGAACAGGATCCTAAAGAAAGTGTTCTTAATTTTCCCTCATTTCTGCCTGGGACGAGGACTTATTGACATGGCCAAAAACCAGGCCATGGCTGATGCCTTCCAGAGACTGGGTATGTCCATATCGGCCTCTACAGACATGTTTGCTGTCCAAAAATCTGTACAGTATTTCAAAATTGAAACCAAAACTTGTCTGCTTTTAATGCTTGCTGCTCACTTCCTTTCTTGACAAGGAAAGTTTTTGTGAAGAGGGTCATGGCATGCATTTTTACACACCTAAACTCCATGTTAGACTGCATTAAACACACAGGGCTAAATACATATGTATAATTGTACTGTATATGTGTGCAAAGAATGGCTTTGTGTCTTCCTGCAGGCACCAAACAGACTCTGGACCCTCTTGAGTGGGACTTTGTAGGGAAGAACTTGTTTGCGATGGCAGCTGAAGGTGTCATCTTCTTCATCTTCACCATCCTTCTGCAGTACAAGTTCTTCATTCGCTTCAGGTAAAACTACCTTTCTCCCTTCATGTTTTTCAACATTAATGAGTAAGATCAGTAAACGTGTCTGTGTGGAAACATGAGACAGATAGATCTCACCATTACACAGTTCCACTGTAGTAAATCTTAATAAGACTGATGGATGTCGTCTTTCTGGTCAGGCCGTGGTGGGTGGAGCCTGAGATGGCTCCTCTCGGTCCAGAGGACGAGGATATTGCCAAGGAGAGAGAGAGGGTCAAAAGTGGTAAAGCCCAATCAGACATCCTCACCATGATAGACCTGAGCAAGGTACCACCAGTATACAAATGTAAAACTGAAATTGTTTGTGTTGTAATTCACCTTTCTAATGCTAATGTAATTAGACATCTGCAACTCTGGTTAAAAAGTAACCCGCACAAAACATTCAAAATACATATTTAAATCCTATTTGTAAGAGCTGTGCTTGTGTGTTTTTGTCAGTTATTTAGTCTGACATCATGCCTAATTTCCCTACTGGAACTTACAACCAATGCATCATGTGTCAGAGAAGCACAACAAAAAGACACACGTATGAAGTTAAGCAACAACTACTTTATTGGTGATCTTCAAGTTCACACAACAAGAGCTACACTCAGCCTTCTGGTCACTTAAAAAAAACGCTTTAATACATAGCAACATGTGCACTCTTGTATAAGTTATACAGCCAATTGTGTAGCTGAATATAATGGAATCAGCATGGATGTATATATACAAGATTTGTTTTTATTATCTGAATTTGATAAAAAATAGAGTACTTTTTGTTGTCAGGTCTATAAAGCAGGGAGAAAGCCAGCGGTAGATCGACTTTGCCTCGGGATTCCCCGCAGTGAGGTGAGAGATGTACACACCAAATACTGATTATGCCACAGTACTGTGAAGACAGTCACACATTTGTATCTCTCATCAAATCAGCTCTTTGTTTGTTATCTGTGTCTACCAGTTATTATCTGAGATCATTGCTAGTTATCGTCGTTCAGGTAATTTATTTACAGCAATTATGTAGTGATAAAACTACTACTATTGTTCTTGCTACTATTGCTTCACATGTGGCTTCTACATTGACATAACAGCTTTTAATACTTCTACAACTAGTGCTGCAGGTTCTACAAATACCCTTACTACTTACTGCCTCTACTACTGCTATTCATAATAGTGTTTCATCTACCACTGCAGTAGCTTCTGCAGATAAAAAGTATCTGTTAAGTTTTGACGAAGTACCTTTACAAAGTCTCCTCTGTTGTGCATGTACATATATTTGTAAACTACTGCCGTTGTGTGTCTGCCCTCCAGTGTTTTGGCCTGCTCGGGGTAAACGGAGCAGGGAAGACCTCTACATTTCGCATGCTGACTGGAGACACACCTATCACACACGGAGAGGCATTCCTCAACCAATACAGGTACAAAACTTCTCCACAGCTGAAGTCACTTCAACCTCTACAAAGGATTTATCATCTAAACCACTGTCTTTAACTGTTTGTGTGGTTCTCAGCGTGCAGACGGAGATGGAGCGAGTCCACCAACTGATGGGTTACTGTCCACAGTTTGACGCCATCAGTGACCTGCTGACCGGCCGCGAACACCTGGAGCTGTACGCCCGCCTGCGGGGGGTGCCGGAGGAGTCTGTCACCAAGGTAACTTAAAGAAGACCCTAAAACTGAAATTAATGAAGAAGGAAGTGGTGGTGAGATGCTGCCTTTATTTAGCTTTATGTAGCTACCATGTACTGCGGCAAAATGTAATGAAATAGAGCTCATTCTAAAACTCAGCGTTTAATGTTCTGCTCTTCATAGGGAAATTTCAAATGTTGCACCAAACAGTGTCACAGTGAAGTAGTTTCTGTACCCTACTGTAGGTGGCGCAGTGGGGGGTGAAGAAGTTGGGGCTGGTTCAGTATGCAGAGCAGGAGGCTGGAGGCTACAGTGGAGGCAACAAGAGGAAACTCTCTACAGCAATCTCCCTCATCGGAGCTCCACCTGTTATTTTCCTGGTGAGGATTAAATTTGTTCAGCAGCTGAGGAGCAACGCTGAGCTTGATTCTTACCACCAAGGATGAGCCTTAAAGGAATGGCAATAAAGTAAATCATCTTAACTGACATCTTACTCCTTGTTTCACGTCTGTATCTGTTGATAGGATGAACCCACCACTGGTATGGACCCAAAAGCCAAAAGGTTTTTGTGGAACTGCATCCTCAGTGTTACCAAAGAGGGCAGAGCAGTTGTACTCACCTCACACAGGTAGGAGGAGAGGAGGAGATGGATATGAAATTAACATAAACATATGTAAGATGAGGGGAATATAATCCAAAACAAGCCCATAATGACCGAGATGGGGGAAGACGAGCTTCTTGTTCCATCAGTGGAGCAATAAAAACCACAACGACACAAGTATTTACAGCTGAAGGTTTCGTTAAAGGGATGTTAATGGTTTTATTCTGTTTGTGTATGATCAGTATGGAGGAGTGTGAAGCTCTCTGCACCAGGATGGCCATCATGGTCAATGGCAGGTTTCAGTGTCTCGGATCTGTACAACACCTGAAAAACAGGTAACCACATGCTGTCTATACTTAGCAATAAAGACATATTCATTCCAGGTTTTTCATTTTTGGTGAAGGATGTAATCAAAGAAATTCAACTTTAGTTTCTTCTGTCTGTAGGTATTATAGCTTTGTCATGCTGCACAAAAGACATTTTTGAGTTCTCTCTACTTCTAGTCATGGTTGTACTGTTTCTATAGAGGCAGGACTTTATTCTGTTGTGAAAAATGAGGCCACAGTGAGTTAAAATGTGACTGGGAAAACTGCTGCGATCAGAGAGTTAAACTGTATGTATTGAATCTTGAAATGTGTATTCTTTCTGCCTATTGTTCAGGTTTGGCGATGGATACACCATCATCCTGCGTTTGGCCGACACCAAAGTTGATCCGGACTTGTGTCCCGTCAATGCCTACATGATGAAGTCTTTTCCCAGCATCCAGCTGAAGGAGCGGCACCAGAATGTGCTGCAGTACCAGCTGCCCTCACACACCTGCTGCCTGGCTCGCGTCTTTGATGTGCTGGCCAACAACTACGAGGAGCTGGGCATCATCGACTTCTCAGTCTCACAGACGACGCTGGACCAGGTGAGGGCGATGATGGCGGCGATAAAGGGTGTAATGGTCATGATGAGGTCCAGTAATGATATTTCACCTCAGACTTTTCTCTGAGTCTGTTAAATTAACAACTAATAGCAATTTGCAGGTAAGACTCAAAAGAATATGTGTTTAGTTTCCCAATGCATGTTTCTGTGACATATAATCTTGTGTAGCTCTTTGCTCAGCTCTTTCTCCAACAAACTGACCAATTTGATTCTTCTCCACACAGATATCAATTATTTAGTTGAAGGACTCTAAGGACTTTGACAGTCCTAACAAAATAAAAGGAGAGTTCAGTCAAAAAAATGTAGATTTGATTTGTAGTTTCAAAGTTTATAATGCAGGGTTTCCACTTTCTATACAGAAATAGAGCAAGATTTAACTCCAGATTAGTCTTTGAGTTGTAGTTTGAGACTAGTTTCCTCAGCTGTGTCATTTATTTAACCTTTACTTAAACATTTAGAGCAAATTCTCTTTTACAAGGACACCATGGGGAAAGTATATAAAACAAAAAAGCACACAGAAGTTAATGTGTACACCAACAAATTATGCAACAAACAGACCAAGGACATCGGCAGAAAGGATTTCGGTGGATTAAAAGCTAATAGCTTCTCTAATTTCAGTAGCTTCTGCAGATTGTTCCACTTATGTGCAGCACAATAATTAAAAGTCAGTTGCACAATGTCAGTGTTAACGTGATGCTTGAGGACCAAATATTTATGCACCATAGTACAATGTGAAGTTGATCTATAGTTAAAAAGATGTATATGATGAAATGGCATGAATATGCAAATAAATTATACAAGCATTATCTGTAACATATAAAAGGTCGACTAAACTGTTTGCTCTGAGCAATACATGCCATTTTTAGATTTAAAAAATAGCAACTATAGGGCAGTTTGCCATCAGGCCAGTTACCAAACAATTTTCCAGTTAGTCTGTTAAAAATCGTCATATGAAGTTTAGTGAACGTTTGGTTAAACATCTATCCATCCATTATCTATACACCGCTTAATCCTCACTAGGGTCGCGGGGGGGGCTGGAGCCTATCCCAGCTGACTCGGGCGAAGGCAGGGGACACCCTAGACAGGTCGCCAGTCTGTCGCAGGGCTACATATATAGACAAACAAGCACTCTCACATTCACACCTACGGGCAATTTTAGAATAATCAATCAACCTCAGCATATTTTTGGACTGTGGGAGGAAGCCGGAGTACCCGGAGAGAACCCACGCATGCACAGGGAGAACATGCAAACTTCATGCAGAAAGATCCCGGGAAAGCCGGGACGCGAACCAGAGACCTTCTTGCTGCAAGGCGAAAGTGCTAATCACTACGCCACTGTGCAGCCCTTGGTTAAACATCCATCCATCCATTATCTATACACCGCTTAATCCTCACTAGGGTCGCGGGGGGTGCTGGAGCCTATCCCAGCTGACTCGGGCGAAGGCAGGGGACACCCTGGACAGGTCGCCAGTCTGTCGCAGGGCTACATATATAGACAAACAATCACTCACACATTCACACCTACGGGCAATTTAGAGTAATCAATTAACCTCAGCATATTTTTGGACTGTGGGAGGAAGCCGGAGTACCCGGAGAAAACCCACGCATGCACAGGGAGAACATGCAAACTCCATGCAGAAAGATCCCGGGAAAGCCGGGACGCGAACCAGGGATCTTCTCGCTGCAAGGCGAAAGTGCTAACCACTACGCCACTGTGCAGCCCTTGGTTAAACATGTAAACACAAAAACGCTGTGACACAAAAGCTGCCTCATTTTTGTAGGTGTTCGTCAGCTTTGCCAAGGAGCAGACTGATGACGACCGTCTGACAGATGTGGTCGTCAGCAACGGAACAGCACAACCGAGCCTGCCCAGCCGAATGAACCCTCCCACCGTCCCACCACAACCGCCCATCACGCCTCCTCAGCCGAGCAACTCTCCTCAGCTGCCTCGCAAATCACCCGACACCAATCCAAAAGCAGCAAAACCAAAAAAGGCAAAAGCTAGCAAGGTCAAATCTAATAAAGAAAAAAGCAACAGTATGGCGATGGTGAGGTTACCTCAGCCAGAGGAAAAGGCCCAGGAGACGCTTCGGACGAGTCGCAGAGGCAGCAGCGAATCAGACAGCAGCAGCAACAGCAGTGTTCAGGAAGTATCCAGTAAACCTCGAGGGTCGAAACACAAAGCAAAGAGCTCGAGCAAAGATCCCTCTGCTCTCTTTATAGTGGGCACCACCTCACAGGACAGTGAAATGTGAAGTGCGCCGATTCAAAACGAGCGGACCAAAGACTGACTAAAGCTTATTATTACTTCCTGTATGTTCATTTGAACGCAGCAACGTGAGCTCTTCGGAGTCAGTAAGAAGTCAACAGTGGAAAAAAAATGGACTCAAGTGTTACTGTTAGAGAAAATTAGTCTTAAAGGGTCAGTTTAGCCTCTGGAGAAAGAACCAAAAGTCCCTCATAATTGTGGCTTTGGTGTTTTATTCACCTGTTCACACATCTGTAGCTTTATACCCTTTTTATGGGCTGATCAAGCTGACACTGTGTCTTCTCTCACCTCTGTCAGCCTCATCTCTCCAAAGCTACGGTTTATTTTTCTTTAATGAATATTATGCAGGACTCGGTGTTCCTCAGGACTCAAATCATTAGACCTCTTACAATCTCATCTTTGTTTTGCAAAAAGCACTTTAAAAACAAAAATGCTGCAAATGTGTTAAGATGATTTTATAGATCAGAAAGCGTTGGAGGGGTTGTTTCAGAACAATATACAGTATCTCTAATAGGGAGAGAATTCTAACTACAAGTTCATTGTCGAATACTCCTTAAACACTTCATGATGAACTTTACAAGTGTTATTGTTTTGTAAATCCCAAAATTATTTTGTCTTTTGTCTGTAAGAAAATGTTTTTTTGTTTGTTTTTTAATTCCGGCATGTTGCTGGTTAACATTGTCACTGTCCACTGGAGGCTGTCATGTCTGAGGGGAAAAGAGTCTGTCTGGTAATTTAGTTGTTTCGTATTCAATCATGTATAGTTTTCACCTTTCAGTGTGGCAGTTTGTTCAGCAATCAGACATGCAGGTTTCCTGCACTGTACCTAAAACTTCTGGAAACCTCATTGAATTGTGAAAATATAAACTCACTGAAAAAGCTGCAGACACACAGGCGTGACTCCACATTATTTTAGCTGTAGTATAAATTCAAATACAATATGCCAAACACTCAAAACTATGTCATAGAAGTAACATTGAACAATCAGTGACACAACAACATTGCCTTTGGTCAACGGTTGTTTTTGTAATAAGCTATTTATTTGTTTGTTTCTGTAAAACAAAAGACACGACTGACTGCTGAATGTCCAAAGCAGGTTGTTACTGCACTGTAATGCACTGATATATATTTACAAGATTGTTACTATAGTCGCTGTAGGCATGAAAAAGTATAAATTATATCAGAAGGGTTTCATTCCAAAATGCAAACAGTTTTCTAACTGTGGGGCGATGTGATGACTGACTCAGCAGATATCATGAGGGCTGAAAGGCTCTCAGCAGCTGTGGTTACTCTCCTCTTTCCCACATTTTCTGTCCCCATTATCTGGTTAAATGTATTAACATGTGCTGAAAAAACGCTCAGCCTAAACTTTTTGCTGGATCCAATGACGCTGGATGTGTCATTTTGGAATGAAAATCTGTACCAGTGAATGTACAGTTCTACTTGAACATTTATTTATCTATGCATCATTAGATGTGTTTTATGTCGTGAAAATATGCTAATATAGAAAACAATGTCTGTTGTGAATGTTTTGTCCTGAAAGAAAATAAAAATGTTTGATTTCCAGTACCATTTTTAAAACATGTTATGAATTCAGTTTGTTGTTTTTTTGTCAAGTCATTGCAGCGTGTTGGAAGTCAGGAAGTTTGTCTTAGTCATCGAGAGGATTAGTGGAGGTTTGACTGCAGGGAAAAGTGGAGGGAGCCTCTGTTGTCTGTTCACTCTGCAGCCACCAGCTGATGCTCCTGGAACGGCTCCTCTGAATAAAAAAAGAAATCATATTTACTGCTAGCACTGAATCATTTATTTGACACTTAACTGTCAAAACTCTTCCAATAATAACATTTAAACCACTTATATGGTTTGACCTGTGCAGATTCAGTAACGATGGACATTTTCAGACTTCAGTGACCAATATTTGGAACATTATCGTTAGACTGAAACATTTTCATAAAAATACAAGATATAGCTGATGTGGTTTTTTTTTATTAAGTAGAAGGTTGTGTTTAGTTCATGAGATAGGACATTTTACTGCTTTTAAATGAAGTCTTGGATAATAATAGTAAATAGTGACATCCACACATTTTCATCAGACCAAGTCCAGTTTTTGACATCTTTCTGTCGAGGCTATTAACCCTCGTGTCCTCCTGCGGGTCAAAATTGACCTGTTTTAAAGTTTGAAAATGTGGGGAAAAAAAATATTTTCACAGTGAAACTTCTGATGGGAAATCTTTGAACATTTTTTGGTGGAAAAAAGAAATGTTAAGAACATTTCTTCAGAACATTCACATAAAAATCAACCTAAATCCAGCGAAATTCGCTGGATTTTGGTTGATTTTTATGTGCATGTTCTTAAGAGAATATTAGAAGATTTACTGATATATATGTAATCACTTTAGATATTTTTTAGGATTTTTTGGAAGATTTTTACTCATTTTTTGAAAATGTATACAAGAATTTTCTTGCCAAATTTGGGGGATTTTTTTTAAAATAAAATTTTTAAGGGAAACTTTTAAGGAATTATTGGAATTTTCTTCCTGAAGGTTTTGCAAATTTTCAGAAATTTAGGGAATTTTTTTTTGTTGAATTTTTGAATTTTTTTCAGACAAGGAAACAATATTTTTTGGTGTCCGTAAATGAGGACAACAGGAGGGTTAAATACAGAGTATTTACACCTCTGTAGAATAGTTGACATTCCTACAATGGGTTCAAATGCCATAAAAGAGATTAATTTCCACTTGTACCAAGCGAAATTTGGAAGACAAGAGGCAATGTGCATGTAATTTTCATGTCATGCAATGTCATTTATCTATTAAATAATAAAATGTCAGATCCTCAGCAGAGGTGTGTCACCAGGAGCTAACATTTGGGATTTTCCATTAAACATGAATGGGTCAATATACAATTGCGGGACTTTTTGTAACATAGTTGACAGGCACCATAGTTGACATTTTTGCTGTTTTCAGGCCTAAAATCAACATGGCCGCCTATAACCAAACAGGTCCGTGTATGGATCTGGTAATTGGATTTTCCGTTCTGAAACGGGTATGGAAAAACAAAAAAACGCGTGGTTATTTGATTTTCGTTTTAAAATACAAAAATTAAAATTGAAATACAAGGCGTTTTTCCTTTTCATGATCAAAAAGGGATATACGATTTTTTTTAAATGATTTGATTTTCGTTTTATATTTAGAATTACAAGAAAGTAAAATCAGTAAGAGACAGAAACGAAGAAAGGTCCGTTTTTTCATTTTCTGAGACCGGAAGTGGTCATCAGCAAGTGTGGAGCCAAACAGAGTACGGTGCATAAACTGTATATACATTTTTTTCGTTAGTTTTCATGGTCAAAATGAGAGATCAGGTGGCCGATCTTAAAATAAATCAATATTGATTTTTTTTATAGAGCGTTAAAGTTTTGCAAAGCCAGGGCGGGACTACTTGATTGACAGTCTGGTCTGGAATGATTGACAGGTCCTATGGAGGAGGAAGCAGAGACTCTGCTCTCCTCGTTTGGATAAATTCTGATATAATAACTGTTCGTTTATTTATCGGTGGAGCAGCACAACATTTTCCATAGACAGTTTTCCTGCCCGTTGGCTTGTTTTAACCAGTTTTCTACCTTCGGCTGATTCTACCAGCAGACACTGAAAGGACTCTGATAGTTTGGTAAGTAAATGTTTATTTTCGTATCGGTGCCGCTTTTAATGCACTTTATATGCAGCTTTAGTGTCAGATCTAATGTGTGCCGTGCACTCCAGATGTTGGTGGAGTTTGTTTCAGTGTGTGTTGACCAGAGAAGAAAGTTAGCATAGTAAATATTAGCTTTAATGTTAGCGATGCTAACCGAGCTAGCTGCTCAGTCGTAGTCTGATTAAAGCTAACGTAGCATCAAGCTAATGTGTTGAGTTTCATGTAAACAGCTGAAGTGTGTTGTGTTCATGTAATGTGGTTCATTAAGTTCATAAAACGGTGGTTGGTTGACATTAATGTAACGTTCAGGAAACTTAAATGTGATTAAAACAGTAACGTTAATGTTCTAGTTGTCAGTAATCAGCTTTAATTTGACACTAAAACAGACTCTGAAATTTTTAAATGACATCAGTTTCATTAATTGGTTGAAAACTGTCTCATTTGTTGTTGTGATGTTGCTGCTGATTCATTAAAAGCAGATGATCCGTGTTGAAGATACGTTTAGTTCTAGTATCAGAAGTACAAGAAGGAAAATGGAAGTTTAGTTCTGCTACGTCAAAGATTTCAGGAATAAAATAACTAAATGAGTCTTTATGCCTCAAACTTTATTTTACAATAAAGAAATAATGAAATAATCACAGATAATAAAAATATAAATAGCAGAGAAAACCTGAGAGAATAATTTCCTGAAAAGTCTGTGAAGGAAAAGCAGCTTTTTGTCTTGAAAGATCAGAATCAGCTCCAACATCTGCATCTAACAGCATCAAGTCAACCAGAAAGAAAAGAAAAAAGAAAATGACTTCTTTCTGATCACATCTGTTCCGCTGCTCACAGTCTGCTGCTGCTCACATTGTTCACATTTATAGTCCACTTTTAAAAGTTCAGTAGACAGGTGCTCTGCTTTGGAGTGTGACAATGTCGTCGGTGATGTGGAGAGTGAAGTTTCATCTACAGCGTGCTTTAGGACAGCCGGGTCGAACTTGATGTTTGAAACACTGACAGACAGCTCAGATTTACCTGTCTGTAGTTCCGTTTTGATGGGTGTTAAACTTTCACTCAAAGCCGCCAGGAGCTGGGTCTATAAAATAACCGCCGTCTCGTTACAGAGTGAAAGTAGCAGTTGCTCCTGAAGGTCAGAGATTGCAGCATCTGAGGGCCTCTTCAAAAGAAGACGTAGTTGATGAAGGCGTTCTGGAGCAGGACCAGAAAGACCACAACCAAGCAGCCTTGAGATCTTAGGCAGCGTCTCCCTCAGGTGGGTGTCAACGGTGTTCATGGTCAGATCTGTGGTAATCCTGTCAACAAAAAAAACAGAAAAAAATCTAGATTATAAATCAACATGTAACCAAAGCACTCTGTGTATAACGCCATAGTATAGGATGTAGTTCAGAAAATGACAAAGTATAGTATGCTTTACTCAAGAATAACATAGTACAGCATGTTGGCAAGAAAAAAACAAAACATAGATTATTATGTGGTTCAAAAAGCGCAAAATGATAGGATGTTGCCTAAAATTGTCATGTATGATATGTGGTTCAAAAAATGTCATAGTGCAGTATATTGTCAAAATAGCATGTAATTCAAGAAAACATGAGTATAATATGTTGTCTAAAAAATGCCATAGAATAATAATTTCATTGCACAAGTAAAAGTATAGTAACTTTTAAAACTGTTCGAATTCTTATCCATCCATTATCTATACACCGCTTAATCCTCATTAGGGTCGCGGGGGGGCTGGAGTCTATCCCAGCTGACTCGGGCGAAGGCAGGGGACACCCTAGACAGGTCGCCAGTCTGTCGCAGGGCTACATACAGAGACAAGCAATCACTCTCACATTCACACCTACGGGCAATTTAGAGTAATCAATTAACCTCAGCATATTTTTGGACTGTGGGAGGAAGCCGGAGTACCCGGAGAAAACCCACGCATGCACAGGGAGAACATGCAAACTCCATGCAGAAAGATCCCGGGAAAGCCGGGACGCGAACCAGGGATCTTCTCGCTGCAAGGCGAAAGTGCTAACAACTACACCACTGTGCAGCCCTCGAATTCTTATATGTTGCTCAAAAAACAAAAACTAAAACAAAAAAAACGTCACAGTAATATGTCAATTAAAAAAGCCTATAGTATAGCGTGTCGCTCAACAAACATCATAGTATAGCATGTCGCTCTAAAAAACGTCACAGTATAGCCTTTAGTCCACAGCTGTCAGTAGGTGAGGAGCAACACAAAAACAGTCCAAACGCTGGTTTCCAGAGGGTTAGACGAGAATTTATTTGAAAGGTTTACAACAACACAACATGTGAGGGAGTTAAAAACAAATGGGTGTTAGTAAAATAAAAATAAATCAACAGAACTAAAAGTGAACTTCATGTTGACATTGATGGGCATTCCACCCATGAACAAAGTAAAAGATAATCAATACGAAAGAAACTCTTCCTGTTCACCTCTTAAAACCCAAAAACACACCGCAGCAGCACCCTAAACTAAAACTACCAATGGGTTTCCTGTTTTCCTTTCTGAACAATTCAAAGGTCCCTCTCTATCTCCCCACACATCCACCAACCACTGGAACACATCTCCAAAGTTCTGCCGGGCCAGCTCAGCTTCCCCTCAGAAGAAGTGCTGCCACCTGCCAGATGAAGGAGCCTTTTGAGAGGCAGCTGGAATCGTGATTGGACTGTACTTTGGTCTGTTCCAATCCAGCTTCAGCTCCAGAGACGGCAGGTGGGACGAGTCAACGGAGGCCGGGTGGACGAAGGCATGCAGCTGAGTACAATCCAGAAAACAACAGAGGAGGAGTGCAGTGGCCCAGACCCAGAACAACCAGAGTAGCATGGTATGTCTCTTAGAAAACATCATAGTATAGCCTTTGGTATGAAAAAACGCCATCATATACATCGTAGATTGTACAAATAACAAGTCAAAGCAAAGAGACATACATTGTAGAATTGTAGTAATTGTGGGCTGACTGATTTACTGATTAATAGTGTTTTATTTTTTACTGATTTACGGTAATAAATCAATTTAAAAGTGGCGCTACTTTGGCTCTGAACCTTGATCTACCTGTGGTCGCTCTGTCTTCTGGGGTGATTTGATTGGTTATACGTCACGAATAAAACTCCTTTAACTTAACATCTGTAAACAAAACAAAAACGTATCAAAGTTTTCTGTTAGTGTTCTTCTAAGTTTAACTCCAAGATTTTCAATACTTTCATTTACTGCAAATGAATATCTACCTCCAAATGTCTCACTAATAATCATTATCAGCCTTAAAAACCCATAAAACACCCCTTTGTACTCCACCACACTTAGTACAGTCCGGTTCCCCCTTCTATAAATCTGCTTGGAATCGTCCACTTCCTGTTTGTCAAAGTGGCCTTCTACCTGGACAGGTTTTGTTGGAGCTCATGCAGCAAACATTTTGGGTAACTGCACTTTAATATGGATGGATGACACTGAATTAGAGTCTGTTTTAATGAGACTGAGTTAAGATGTGTAGCTGTCATTAAATAGTAAATTATTTCTCAGAATTCACAGAGAAAAGTCTGAAATGTTTGCTAGGTTAGTGTCCCACATGTTCTTTGGCTCAGCTAAAGCTAACTCTCTCCAACTTCTGGATCTCTTGAGTTGCTTGTTGTTAAAATATCTTGCTAGAGGTGCTGAAGCTCAGAAAGTCTGAGATGTTTGTTCAAAATAAGCTCATTCTCAAGTCTTATCTGAACTGTCCTCTTTTGTTTGAACTTTCCCTAAACTTAGGAGTTAATGACAGAGCAGCACGTTCAGACTCAGTCTCATTTATGTAGAGATTAAACTTCAGTGTCATTCATTGATGTTAAAGTGCAGTTTTTCAAATGTTTGTTGCACATACTCCCGACCAAACCAGTCCAGGTGGAAGACGATGTGAAGAGAAAGCTCCAGAGGATGAATATCACACATTTACGTTGGAAATAAATGTCCTTTAATTTGACACTGTCATGGAAATGATGTTCAAATCTTTGTTGAGTGTTTTGTTGATGTTGGTTTCTAAATGTTTTTTGACACTCGGCCCCAAAGATTAAAACCTTGTACGGCTCACAAGCTGCAACAATTCACACATTATCAACTATCTTTCTGACTAAACTAAGATAAAAAGTGAAAAACTGCCTGATTCCTGCATCAGGAATGTAAATCTTTTTGGTTTTTATGACAGTAAACTGAATATATTTGGGTTTGACATTTTATAAACCAAAGCAAGAAATGAATTACTGGAGAAAACAATCAACAGATTAATGGACAAAGAAAATGTGTTTTCCAACATATATGGCTGAATTACTCCAACATTACAAGATACATACAATTTGAATTCAATTTTATTTATATAACACCAAATACAGGTCAAATTGTCTCAAGACGCTTTATTTTTATATTTTTTTGTCATTTAAAATATGACAAAGTAAGAAATTTTAACCTCTTGACTAATCCAATTTATTATTTGTTTTTTAAGAGACTAATCGACAATTAAAATAACTTTCCCCACTAAAACTAATAAACGAGGTAAAATAGAAGGAACAGTTTTAAATACTGCAGTCCCACGACAGCAAGAATAAAGTTTGTCAACAAAAACTAAATCTGCTGGTGGATTCCATTAAAGTCCTAATGAATGATAATAAAGTGTGATACTAAAGGTTTGTGGTGCTAAAAATCTCAAAGATATGAAGTTGAACATCTGGATGGAGGTTGCTAAAAGTTGACCAACTCCATGGATTTTCTGGATGGTGGTTAAAGACCTGCTCTTCTAGTGGTCTTCCTTCCAGTGGCTGTAAAAAGTCAGTCCATCCTGGCTGACTTCAACACCTCTTCATGTCAAGTTGTTGTGCCTCGGACCTGTTGGAAACTCCAGAAACTGGGGAAAACCTGTGGAGACTCGAAGAACTCGTGGCGACTCGAAGAACTCGTGGGGCGGGGGAAGGTGTGGTGGGTGGTCGGGGGAGGCGGAGAAGTAGAGGGGGGAGGCCACCACCCACCTCCCCGCCCACTCTCCGCCCTGACTCCACCCAGACTCCGCCTCGGCTCTGCCCACGTGGTCACTTGAGGAACTACGATGCCAAAGGGACGACGAAATTATTTCTTTGTATCTGATCTGTAGCTCAGTGAGTTAAGGATTTGCCTGTGGAGCTGCAGGTCGCTGGTTCAAGACCAGACACTTCTTAAATTTTCTCAAAATCCTGACAAAGACAAACAAAGAAAATTGCCGGTGGTGGGTCTTGAACCTGCGACCTTCCAGTCGGTAGTCTGTCTCTTTATCCCCTGAGCTACTCGCTCAGATACTAATTCTTCTTTTTTTTGCGCATTTATCATCTATTTTTTGTCGTTTTCGAGTTTTTTTTTTAACTTGAGTCTTGGCTCGACCGTTTTTCTCAGGAGGTTGGACTTCAGCCTTTGTGCTGGAGGGTTGAACCTTCAGTTCCAAGACTTTCCAAGCCTCCACACCTCCCGAGTCCTCAGGACCTGAGCTTTCACACAGTCTGAGGGCTGAAATTTTCTAAGTCCCACAGTAGTTCTCTGTTAGATTGAACTTTCACACAGTCCAAGGACTGATATCTTCCAAGTTCCTCAGTAGTTCTCTGTTAGTTTGAACCTTCAGACAGTCTGAGGACTGAAAACCTAAAGGTTCTTGAGTAGTTCTCTGTTAGTTTGAACCTTTAGACAGTCTGAGGACTGAAATCTTAAAAGTTTCTCAGTACTTCTCTATTAGTTTGAACTTTATGGTTAACAGAAGCCTTAAAACTTGTGACCATGAGTCTTGATTTCACGTTTAGACCATCCATCTGAGTTCTTCTCAGACCTTCACCTGTGGGTTTTTAGAAATCCTGAACAAACTTTGATTCTCTTCACTGAACAGTAAAGTTTGTGGAGATCAGAAGGTAGCATTAGTTTGATCAATGCCTTCAACAACTAGTAGACTTTATCCAGAAAGCAGTTTTCTTAAATGAGTTCTTGGTAAATCTGTCCACAATCAAACCAAGAACATAGAAAGAGGAAATGTTTGAAGAAACAACGTGATGTTTTCATTTCAGACTAGAAAACCCTTTAAGACCTTTATGTGTTTTTGCTTTTTGATGGTTTTATTGTCTCTTCTGTTTAATTTGATCTTCTAAAGTCTAACTGGTGTCTTTTCAAATGTTTTGTCTTTAATTTGATTCTTCTTAAACGTTTAGTTTTGCTCTTTTCTCACCTTTTATTCTTTTCTAATGTCTGATTTGATTTCCAGATGTAATTTAATTGTAATGTTTAACTATATAAAACAGACAAAATATTGAATTAGATAATTCAACAAGATACATGTAATTATGAAATTAAACAAAAAAATTTTAAATACAAATATTAAAAATTACAGATAAAATATATTCCGTAACTAAACATTTAAAAAATACAATTAAACAAGAAAAATATTAAACATTTTAAAAAATGCAAAACATTTAATTACATTATTAAACCTTTAAAAAGACAAAACATTTAATTAAAAAATTAAATGTTTAATTAGAAAATTACATCTTAAATTTCTTAAATCTTTTTAATAAAACTTTGTAAAAGTTTTATTGTATTAATTTTATGTATTAATTTTAAGTATTATTTTTCCTTTGATTTAATTGCTTTTTGTTATGTAGTTTATTTCTTTAATCTTCTTTTTCTGTCAAGATTTTAACCCCAACCTTAAAAATGAAATAAACCCTTAAATCACAATGAAAATACTTCTGTTGTAACAATCATGAGTTAGTCAGTTATTCAGTTTATCAATCCAACTTTATTTGTTTAGCACCTTTTACACAGATGACAAAACTAAACAAGCAAAGAGAAAAAAAACTATGCTAAAACTATGATTAAAACTCAAAAACATTTAAAAAAAAAAAAAAAAAAGATTTAACATGGTAACAAAATATGTTGTGTCCAGGGGATGGAGGGAGTTTATTGAAGTCTTCTTGGGCTCACATGGGAAATCATTTAAAATATAAACTTGATATTCAGTCTAAGGAAACTGCAGAACGACAGAAAAAACAACATCTCCTGTTTTCTCCTTTGAGTCGACTCTTCTTGTGCTTTCAGACCAAAGAACTACAGACAACCTGCTCAAACTCTTGGTACAAGACCTCACTACATGGGTCAAGAAGGTTTCCGTCTCATTTCTACTCTGAAGCTCACCTTCTCCTGCTCAAATTGCTGACAAATGTTTCTGCTGCTCTAAAGTCTGGTCTGCAGAACTTCCTAAAAACTCTCAAAGTCTCTTCTGCTGCAGGTTGCTTTGTAGAACTGTTCCAGAAAACCTCACTAAACCACATGGAGGGGCCTCAAGATAGTCGTCCAAATGAAACCATACAAAAACCAAACTAGTACAACCCAAACGCTAAAGTCTCCTGCAGCCTACCAGAGAACCTCTGAGAACAGAGAATCAGGACAGGAACTCTTACCTTCTGGACAACCAACGTTGGTTCTCAAACAAGAATACAGAATGTGTCTAACCAAAAACCTCTAAAGACTCACTACAGGCAAGATAATGACACAACTCAGCTGTACCAAATCCACTAATCACTGCACACATCAGCACCATGTGCTAACTGTGGCCAAAGAACCACATGTACCAAGACGACTATCCAGTACAAAGCCCTAAAACACAACAAGAAACACATTAAAGACGATTTTACTGCTGGAAGCTGCAAGCCAACGCCTAAATAACAAACTACAGCAACGGAGCCAAACCCGATTCAATGGTGAAGAGAAGCAGAGGAAATGTTTGACTGCAGCTAAATAAAGCAGGAAGACACTGAGCTGCTCAGGTGTTCCTGATAACACCAAGCAGCCACCTGGACAGCCAATAGGAACACAGCTTACTGGAAGTCCAGAGGGCTGGGTTAGTGAAGGAAATTTAGTTTAAAGTTGAAGCAGAAAGTTAACAAAGAAAGTTGAAAACCACCTTCTGATACCTGAAATCTCTGAGTTTTCACACAAAGAACACCTGAACATGTCAAACTGGTTCCATAGTAGAACCATCGTTGTAAAAACGTCATAGTATGGTGTGTTGCTCAAAAAACATTACAACCCGACTGTCTAGGGCAGACCTGGGCATCCTACGGCCCGCGGGCCACATCCGGCCCGCCGGACGACCCTGACTGGCCCGTATGAGGTCATTGGAAAATATTAAAAGTCAATGCAAATATATATCATCACAATACATGCAAGCAATACGCCTGCACTGCTTTTATTTTGAAAGGTCTGCTAAGTTAACGTTTTTTCGCGCGTGCTTTCCGTACTAAGCATAAGGTTTATGCATGATTGGTTTGTTGGTCAGCTTCAAACCGGGAAGATGTTGGTGAATGGCAAAAAAAGAAAGATCGATTCCGAATGCAGTTTTTAACAAGACATGGACTTCCAAGTATTTCTTCACTGAAGTCAGAGGTAAATCTGTGTGCCTAGTTTGTGGCGAACAGATCGTGGTGCTCAAGGA
The DNA here is from genome assembly GCF_022539595.1 of Amphiprion ocellaris. Taxonomy (NCBI): domain Eukaryota; kingdom Metazoa; phylum Chordata; class Actinopteri; family Pomacentridae; genus Amphiprion; species Amphiprion ocellaris. Next base: position 23,425,331 of record NC_072767.1, on the reverse strand, counting down.
TTATAATCTGAATCGACATTACGAGACCAAACATGGCGGAGAAGTACAAACATTTGAGTGATGCAGTGCGGGCGAGGATATCTGAAGGTTTGCTAGCTAAACTGCTAAAGCAGCAATGACTTTGTTTTACCAAAGCTCACATCAAGGGATGCAGCAGTCAAGACGAGTTTTCTAATATCCTACAAAATCGCCAAAAACAGTAAGCCATTCTCTGATGGAGAGTTTATAAAAGAATGTCTGGTGGACTCTGCAGCGTTTATATGCCCGGAGAAGAAAGGAGCGTTCGTTAATGTGCCCCTTAGGATGCGAACCGTAACGAGGCGGGTGGAGAGCAGCGCCGAGAATCTGGAGCTTCAGCTGCACAACAAAGTGGACAATTTTGACGTTTTCTCCTTGGCTCTGGACGAGAGCTGTGATGTCCGTGACACAGCCCAGTTACTCCTCTTTGTACGTGGACTAACAAAAACCTTTGAGATGACGGAGGAGCTGGCAGCTGTGCAGCCAATGAAGGGAACCACGACGGTGAGTGATTTGTTCGCTGAGGTAAATACACGCATGAACTAGCTGGGACTAAAATGGGAGAATTTGGTTGGTGTTACAACTGATGGCTGTCCAAATTTGACAGGGAAAAATGTTGGACTTTTGAAACGGATGCAAGATAAAGTGACTGAAATAAATCCATAACAGAAACTGATATTTTTGCATTGTATTATACATCAGGAGGTGTTGTGTAAGTCAGTGCTAAAAATCAACCACATGACGGATGTTGTAACTAAAGTAGTTAACTTCATCAGGGCAAGAGCATTGAATTACAGTTCGTTCTTTTTGGAGGAGATGATAGTGAACATGGTGACCTTGGTTACTAGACAGCTGTCAGATGGATCAGCCTGGACAAGATGCTTCAACGAGTTTGGGATATGAGAGCAGAGATTCAAGACTTGGGCATTGTACATCATTGTGTTGTGTAATTTACTGTTTTTATTGAGATATATTGAACATTGCTGTAAGTGTAGCGGGGAGCTGTTGTCTTTCTTTATGCTTCACAGTCATCTTAATGTAGATTTAGAAAAACTGACAACACTATAATGGTACAAGATGGTTGCAGTGTTATTGTACATCCAGCAGCTGTTAGTCCAGATAAGCTGTAGCAGTTACCTCATAGCATTCATGATGAACAAAAACTGACATGATAAGGCAAGTTTCAAATCTCTGCCAGCTGATGGTCATATTGATTAAGAATAAATTCTGAGTGATTGCTTACTTACTTCATTTGTAAAAACAGTGACTGCTGAAAAGTAATTATAGCACTTGGAAAATCAGTTTCACATTTTAAGTATGTCTTTATGATAGTAAATATCTACAACTCAATAGGCAGCAATCATAGTTTGAATAAAAAAACAAAATCTTTCATTAAATAGTTGTGTTCTGTGTTCCACATTTTGATTATATCATTGTATTGTTTCATTTATTGTTTTTATTGAGATATATATTGAGCAGAGGTTTTACGTGTACTGGTCTGGCCCTTAACAGCCGTCAAAGTTTCTCATGTGGCCCCGTATGAAAATTAATTGCCCACCTCTGGTCTAGGGTCACCGAGGAGCAACACAAAAACAGGACAAACGCTGGTTTCCAGGGGGTTAGGCGGCTATTTATTTGAAAGTTTACAACAACACAACATGTGAGCAGAAAAGTCACAAAGTCTGTCTTTAGTTCAACTGAAAATATTGGTTTTTGTCTTTTTTATTGACCAAACTTTTTAGGAAGTAGATGAAGAATAATTAAAGCTCTCATGTAGAAGTCCAACTTATTTTAGATCCTTGTGGAGAGTTTAATCTCAGAGTTTGTAAAGCCGTTGAGTTTTTAGAGTCACATGGATTGTTTTGACATTTAATAACCGAGTCCTGAAATAAAATTACAGTTGTGAATTTCTGTCATTTAGTCTGGACTAAACAAATAACAGCAGCATAAATCTCAAACATCATTATGAGGAGTCTGGATTGAGGTTTCTCACTTGATAATGATCAAAACATGAAATTTAGGTTGGTTTAAAGGAATATTTCACCTTAAATCTTTGAATGTTGACATAAAAGGTTGGTTTCAGGAAGTATTCCACCTACAAGGTCCTCACACATCCACCTTAAAGGAACATTCCACCAAAAATCCTTGGACATGCACCTAAAATGTTGGTTTAACCGAGTATTCCATCCAAAATCCTAGACCAAAAAATCTTGATGTAAAGGAGTATTCCACCTTAAATGTAGACCTAAAGGATGGTTTGGAGTAATATTCTTCTCTAAAATCTTCCAATGTAGACCTAAAAGGTTGATCTGATGGTATATTCTACCCAACATCCTGGAACATTTACCTAAACGGCTGGTTTAATGGTATATTCCCAGAAGAACCCTGAAACATTGGGCTTAATGGTATAATCCACCCAAAATACTTGTACATATACCAAGAAGTCAGTGTAAAGGAAATGTAGACCTAAAAGGATTGTTTAAAGGAATATTTAAACTATTATTTTCATTATTTAATAATCTGTCATCAGTCAGAACCCTGGCAAACTTATTTTCATCAGTTTTTTAGTGGAATTCACAAATAAAGGACCTCTTGGTTTTTACCAGCGTTAGTGAGTCAAAAGCTGCTGTTTCAACACAGACATGTTCACATGCATCCACAAACCTCTCAGCACTCAAACATCCACAGACAGGAGGCCGGCTGGACCGAGACTCGGCGGCATCCTCAGACCCACGAGTTGGGGAGTCGTTGAACTTGTTGGTCCGGTTTGAAGGCCTCCGTGTGGTCCAGTAGAAGTCCACGTAGTCGGTGTTGGCTTTGAACTGCAGCGACTGGCCTCCATCAGGTGGACCGGCTCGTCCTCGTAGGGCTCCTCCTGTAGCCTTGAGGGAACCACAGGAACATTCAGTAGCTGTTGGAGTTCTTCCTGTCAGGCTAGTGGTAGAACGGCTCTGAAGAATCTTGTATTTGTCTTATCTGGAACAATCTAACAGCCTAAACTGTTAACAGCGGTGTAAAGAAGCAAACACACAAGCATAGATTAGGACTCAAACTAGATTTATTTTAGAAAACAAATCAGCTTAGAGGCATTTGTCCATACATGTGGCTGAATAGGAGGCCGTCCAATCAGATTCGAGGTCTTCACTCTGTAGGTTGGTTGTTTGGTGAGACTCTTGGACCTCCATCAGCTGACATGGATGTTTGATGGTCTTCCTCTCTAGTGCCAGATGATTCATCCATGAATTCAGCAGCTACAGACTGAAATGAAGCTCATGCTGCCGTTATTGAATTCCTGTTCCAGATCAAATGTTCAGAGCTCACCTTGAATGCAGCCGTCTGCTGTCTGATAGTTTTTCTCATTGTAGTCTTCAATAAAGTCTTTTTCCTCATGTCAGGATGTGGTGAGACTCTTTCTCAGTCTCTGCAGACGTCCCTCATTGTGCATCTCCAGAGAAGAAACAGAAAAACTGCTCACTGCTTCAGCATCACAAACGCTCTCCAGCACTGAGAGTGTTTTAGGAATTAATTCATTGTGTTGTGAACTTTGAAGGAGCAGAAACTTTACAGCTGCCAAAGATATGAGCTCCAATTCTGGATGTTTTAGGAAATGAAGTTCATCAAATGAACACTTGATTTTTGCTGATAACGCTCATTAAATTACTGAAGAAATCCAACATAAAAACCTGTAAACTCTCAGGCAGCTTTTGTTAAAGTTTGTCTATAATTCTATCATCATGTTCTGGAACCAGGACTCTGCAGAAGTTCCTTCAAACAGATACTTGTGTGTTTCTATTTCAGGCCTCAGGTTTGAACGTACAGCAGAAGCTTAGAAAGGAGTGATTTTAATATTTAAATCAGTCCAGTAAATTTTTGGCATGAAAATTATTAAAATTTTGATTTAGATAGATTTGTGTCAAATAATATTGTAGAGTCTCACTTAAATATCTCCAAATGAGTTCAGTGTATTTATATTTTATAGAATATTTGATTTCTTAATCTCAATACTGTAGGGTCTGACCCTAAATATTATAATAATGATGTCAATTTAAATAATATTTTAGTGCAGAGTCATAAACTTTAATCAGCTAAACTTACATAATAAATATCACTGTACAATCTTAACCTGAACATTCATATTATTGAGGTAAATTTACATAAATCACGATATTCTAGAGTCTTAACTGGAATATTTCTAACATTAATCTTTTTGTATTGTGCTGATAAACAAGAATAACCTGACTTTCAGATAATATTTGTTGTCTGTGATTGTGAGACTAAATTCCTCCACATTCTGGTACTGGACTGAATTTCCCAAAATGGAAACATGGACAGAATTTAACACATGTATCCATGGCAACGCTAACGTTTCTGCTTCTTACCAAAGTTCACAACACAAGTAAAGATTTTAATGTAAAACTTCAGGGATGACTGCTAACCATAAGTATTCTGATCAATACTTCATGATCAATATCAGGACAGATGTTACAACTCCAGCTGTTGCATTAGACTGCAGTTATTCACAGAGAAATTAAAACATCACATTCCTCATAAAAACTAGATGGGACTTTTATTAAATAAAGTGTTGGTGAATAAACAGTGTAAAAAGTGCAAAGCAGCTCCATTAAATCAGGAGATGTGAGACTTCCACAGCATGGATCACCATCTGCTGTGTTGATTCATAGCTGAATGTCAGAATGAACTGAGCTAGAAAAGCTGCTTTGAGCTGCAACATTACAGTCTGACAATCCAACACCATCACAGTTTTCATCTGGTTGTTTTGCTTCAAGATGCTGTGAAGTTCAGTTTTTACCTGAATCAATACAGAGATTCTATTTTCAACCAAGACTGGAATAAAAATTAAAATGTTATGAGGTTATTAATGCAACTAGATCCTTTCAGATGGAAGGATTTACTTCTAAATTCTAATTCAACTTTCAGTTGGAGCACATTGCATTCACAAAGAAAAACAGCGAAACCTTCATAGCAACATTTAATAAACCTAAAGCTTCCCTGTTGGCACATTGGTGGAGTTTGTTACTGAGCATCTGAACCTTAAATCCAGTGAGACGACCATCTTCAGTCGAGGCCAGTCAGAGAACTTCAAGACCTTCCATCTGCTGGACCAGATGTGGCATCATCTCCCTCTGAACATCTGGATGACAGGAGAAAAGACAGAAATCAAACGCAGATCACAGAAATACAATTTATTCACTTTCATCATTTTATAAAAGTAGCATGAACTTTATTAAAACTTGACAACATCAGTAATGAAAGTAAATGTTTTTATCTTGTGTTGAAGCTAAATTTAAAGTCAATTTTAATGACAGTTTATCCTGAGAGGAGTGAGAATGGAGCTTTTCTTTCCTTTTTAGAATATTCCCTCAAAATATTCTGTTTATTATTGACTTTAGAAGCATTTTTCTTATTTATTTTTAGATACCTCAGACTGATACACTTTGCTGGTTTGCAGATAATTTCATGTACAATGAAAATAAAGATCTTCTATTATAACATATTTTGCTAAAACAAGAACTGCAAACCTCAACCATCTCTCAGGCTGCAAAAGTCCAACTGCGACAAAGAATTATCTGATGTAGTTATTATTATAATCTTTACTGAATCAGCCCTGGAATTAATAAAAATCTATATATGGATATGATTTTCTCTAACGGGCCACTAAAACTGCATACAATAAAGTAAATCTCTTCTGCACTGCACACATAATACACTTTTGTATAACTGGATGTCAGAGTAAAGAAACAAAAAGAAACACAAAGACCACAAACAAACACACTGATATACTCTCAAACGTTCAACCTCACAGCCTCAAAATATCTGTTTAGGAAGTGTTGTGTTTCTAAATTCTACTGAAAGCATTGACAGACATTCTCTTACAAGGTTGTGTAAAAAGCAGCCTGTCCTCTGAGCTATTGAGAAATTTTCCTGAACAAAGTTTCTACGTGTAAATCAGCTCAACAAAAACTAAAGCCTCAGTCAGAGATAACAGGTATCACAAATTATAAACAACTTTCTGCTTCAACCTCACATAAAAAGGGGAGTTTAACTCGTCAGGTGACTGAAAATGAACGGCTTGTGCAGTTCTAGATCCAAAAGTAGGATGTTTCATCTCATGTTTTACTACAAATACGTGCAATAATAAATAAATACAATGGCTGGTTGTTAGTTTATTCACTATTAATGTCACTTTATATACGGGATTGAACTTGAGCAGTGGAAGAGAGAAGGAATTTAATGAAATTATGGAGATTCAGAGAGTTAATGTTGCGCAATGTTAAGTTAAGCGCGGTTTAATTCAAACCAGCTGAATGTTAAACTTCAGTGCAGCTGAACGGGTTTCAGTTAACCGTAAAGTAAAATAACTTTTTTAAAAGCTAAAATACACAGCAGAGAAATACAGGTTGAGAAGTTCATTCTAATAATTCAGGCATATGGGTTCTGTAAAGCGTCTCGAGACAATTTGACTGTATTTGGCGCTATATAAATAAAACTGAATTAAAATTGAATTGGATTAATGACGGACAGCTGCAGCAGCAGCTAACACAGGTGTTCAGCGGTAAGTTAGCCACCTGTGTTAATTAGCCCGCTAGCTAACGCGTCCGGACCAACTGCTCAAACACGACAAAACACAACTCTTCACAAGTCGCTGACTTAACGTACAACAAAACAACGCTACTGGTTAGAAGTATTTATCTTCTTACCGTGTTTTACTCCAAAAACAAGATCAACAGCAGCCAGAAATGCTACCAGACCTGCCGACCATAGATAAACACAGACTAGATCCGCTAGCGCGCTGTCTTCTATGGTCTGACCAATCACTGCTCTTTGGCTCTCAGTCAGTCTGACCAATCACTGCTCTCTGGCTCCGCCCTCTGAGAATCTTGTCGTTTGGCTCCACACTTGCTGATGACCACTTGCGGTCTCAGAAAATGAAAAAAAAACGGACCTTTTTTCGTTTCTGTCTCTTACTGATTTCATTTTTTTTGTTATTCTAAATATAAAATGAAAATCAAAGCATTTTTAAAATTTCGTATATCCCTTTTTGATCATGAAAAGGAAAAACACCTTGTATTTCAATTTTAATGTTTGTATTTTAAAACAAAAATCAAATAACCACTCGTTTTTGGTTTTCAATACCCGTTTCAGAACGGAAAATCCAATTTCCAGCTCCGTACACGGACCCAAACACCACATGGTATTTTTAGAGAAAGATTCTTCTAAGAGACGATGATGTGCAAGATGTGCGTTTCTTGCTGGCATGAAACGATGGGAGGAAGCGGTGTGTGACTCCTCTTAATCTTCTGACATTCACAGCACTCGGGAGCTGCTTTTAGTTGAGTCATCGGCGGCAGCACAAACCGAGGACTCACTGATGGTTTGGTTTCTGTTGTTCCCTCTGCAGTTACTCCTAAATAAGAATCACCAGAATCTTGTTTCTGTTCCTCTTATTTGCTCACAGATGGGTCTTTCTTGCTGCTGTTTTCTGCTTCCTTTTCGCTCTGGCAGCTGTTACCTTCTTTTGTCTTCTCTTCCTCCTCCACAGGCTCCTTTGCTGAGGCCAAAACAGGCATTAAGTTGACACAAAGCCTCATTATATTCCCTGTCTCACATGTAGTAGTGCCTTTGTCTGTGGTGGACCTGCTGTTTGTCTCTTTGATCTTCTCCTTTGACTTCATAGTTCTCGTTGATTTCTTCACTTTACTCACAATCAGTGGACCAGAGTCTGGTTCAGGTTTTTCTAATGTTACCGTCCATATCTTCTTCTCTTTCCTCATACTATAAATCATGTAAAAATACTGTTGAGAATAATCTCTGATATCGTCCAAACATCTCTTTATAACTTTATAAAACCAAAAGCGTCTCTCTCAGACCTATCAGGCCAAACTCTCTTTCTGAGCGTGAGAAACATTCACAACAATGAGAGGACTCAGCCCTATTAAACCTGCTGTTATGGTAACATGCACACAAACTCCAGTCACCCTCAATGAGCAGAAAAAGGTCGAGTTAAATCAAAGCAGGAATAAATGTCAGAACTAGAGCTGCTCCAAGATGATGGATTTAAAAGATGATGGATGTGGCAGAGGCTTTATTTTGAAGTTTACCTGGAATTTTGTCTGCTGAGGTGAGGCAAAGATTGTCTATTAGCAAGATGACACACTCGGGAGATTGAAAAAGCCTCATTCACACTCTGCTCATACACCTTTGCATCTCTATGTTAGATTTAAAATGGATGACGAGCCAATTAAAAAAATTAATAATGACATTACCCTTTTCATGCTGATTATTCGTAAGATGTGGGGAATTTTTCAAAGGTACCAACAACTCAAATATAATCAATTCTTGTTTTAAAAATATTAGAGTCTGGGGCCTGTTCAGCTGCCATTAAATGACTGAAAAATACATTTTTAAAATTGATAAGTAAAATGAATAAGACTATCAAACCCTACACTAACACATTAGCTGAATTATAGGTTTTCTAACAAATATGAAAAGAAGAAAACGAGCAGAATCAGTGATTTTCCGTCCAGCAGTAGGTTTATTGTCCACTACACAGAGAGTTTAAACAAACTGAACTAAACATAGTCACAGAATCCATTAATTTATTCTTTGCTCTGCCCAACATGCATCATAGGTCCTCAAATACATCATTATCTCCTGATTCTGCGCTCATGGGCAGGAGCTGCATGTCCCGGTCATATTAAACCCACGTACAATCTCTGTTCTGTCTTTTGTTATGAACATTCTGGCCTTAAAAATATCTTCAGAGCAGACAAAATAACCTTTACAAAACAGGTTACATATAGAATTTCCTCACACATCCTGATCTGGCTTATGTGATTATCTATTTCAACACACATATTACATTTATGTAAACACATAGTTCAAATTGGCCTGAATAGTTCTACACCTAATTATATTTCTCTGACATAACTTACCACTAAAGTATTTCATGTCAACAAGTGTTTGCATGTCTTTGTGTGATTTGTGTGCATGTGATGTGGTCTTAAATATACATTTTATAGTGGTAGTAGTCACAATGTGTTTTGATATTACTTGTTATTCTGTTTTATGCCTACTTTTATTTACCATTATGTTTCTTATTTTTGATTTTATAATAATAAAATACAATTAAATGTATTTGCTACATATACAGTTGTACATGGTACAGTGCACAGCAAAATGTTTTGTGTATGCGATCTGGCTTGGACATACCAACAAAGTAAGAGTTCAAAAGAGACAGAACAAAGAGTCTGCATAGTTCTTGACAACATATCCAGAAAATGTGAAGCAGTATTTACCGCCTGGAATCAGTATTTAAAACCAGGAGAAGGAGCGCTATCGCAGGTCCTTCATCCCATCTGGTGTAAGACTCTACAACATCAGCATCACTGGCTGACGGTAACATAAATCGGACTCATATCGTATCATCCCATCCCATAAAATTTGCATGGCAATTCTTGCACTGCTGCATCTTTGCACTTATTTGTTTACAGTGTGCCAATATCATACTTATTCATTTTTGTTTCTTATCCCTGTACATATTGTTAATATTATTACTATTTTATTATTATTTTATTACTATTACTGTGTTTATTGCTAAATAAGCTTGCTGTAACGATGTGAATTTCCCCTGGTGTGGGGAGAAATACACGATTTTCTTATCTTAAATATCTTAAATATAAAGTGGATTCAGAATAGAATTCAAATATGAAGTGACTCTTGTAGTGTTGTTGTGATGTACGAATATGTGAGTGTAGAGTGTGTGTATGCCATGCATGTAATGATAATAATAGTTGTTATTATCATTATTATTATCATAAAACTACTATTACTACTACTACTACTACGAAGAAGAAGAAGCAGTATTCAATAAATAAATCAATAACACTTCTCTTGATGTGAAGTGGGACAGAGTGAGTGCTCTAACTTCTCTCTCTGTGTTTGTGGAGGACAACGGCTATTTTTGTGCTGCTGGTTCCGCCCACAGTGGAGCTAGCAGCCAGCAGCTAGCTGCTAACCTGAGAACCTGCTGATAGTGATGGCTGATCGAGGCTTTGTTGAAGCTTCGACACTTCATTCAAAACATGGTTCATTACTCGAGGCCTCAATGACACACAGTGCTCGAGTAGGACATCTAGTGGTCAATAATATGAAGTGCAATCAAGACGTGGTCGTTGGTTCATGGATTGTTTTGGATTTGATTCGCCATGCACACATTCCTGTTTGACTACACTAGATGATTGTATGGGTTGTAGTGGACACAAAAAGAATATTACTAGTAATAATAATGACAATAACTATTGAAGAGCACGTTTCTTATTTCCCATGTTTGTCTGTATCCCTATATACTCTTTGCTTATATTCTGTGTTATGAAACATTTAAACGGTGCTGCTACATTCATGAGATGCTCTACAAATACAGACTGATGTCATTTTCACATGGGGCTGGTGCAAATAAAGATTTTATGGATTATTATGGATTTTGGCAAAGTATGTCTTGGGGTTTATTGGTAAAGAGTCAGTAAAGAGGGTGTGCTTATGTAACTGGTTATGAGGTTTTATTGAGAAATAATTTATCAACAGTTTTGGGACCACTGTTCCCTCTAAGCTGCGCGCGATACTTTTTTTTTTTTTTTTGCGCATTTAGCATCCATTTTTTTTTTTTTGCCATTTTCGAGTTTTTTTTAACTTGAGTCTCGAGTCGATCGTTTTTCTCAGGAGGTTGGACTTCAGCCTTTGTGCTGGAGGGTGGAACCCTCAGTTCCAAGACTTTCAAAGCCTCCAGACCTCCCGAGTCCTCAGGACCTGAGCTTTCACACAGTCTGAGGGCTGAAATTTTCTAAGTCCCACAGTAGTTCTCTGTTAGATTGAACTTCCAGACAGTCCAAGGACTGATATCTTCTAAGTTCCTGAGTACTTCTCTGTTAGTTTCAACCTTCACACAGTCTGAGGACTGAAATCTTAAAAGTTCTTGAGTAGTTCTCTGTTAGTTTGACCCTTCAGACAGTCTGTTAATGTTTCGATTAAATCTTTAAGGTTTTTCTTTTTAAATGTTTTACCACCTTTTAATGTTTAATTTTCTTTTTAAATCCTTCATTGTATTTTCAGTGTAATTCCTATTTGAACTTTTATTGTCTTTAAGATATAATTTTCGAATTAAACATTTAATTTTTTAACTAAATGTTTTGTCTTTTTATTGGAGAGGTGTAGTGAGAGACAGACAGGAAACAGGGGAGAAGAGTCGGGGGAAAACTTGCAGCAAAGGGCCACTAGCGGGACTCGAACCCAGGACGCTGCGTTGGGGACCAACCCCTGTACATGGATCACCCGCTTAACCCGTTGAGCTATATGGGCACCCATGTTTTGTCTTTTTAAGGGTTTAATAATCTGATTAAATGTTTTGCATTTTTAAAAATGTTTAACATTCTTCTTGTTTAATTGTATTTTTTAAATGTTTAATGATGGAAAATACTTTATCTGTAATTTCTAATATTTGTATTATAAAAATTTTGTTTAATTTCATAATGACATGTATTGTATCGTGTCGAATGATCTCATTCAATATTTTGTCTGTTTAATATAATTTAATGTAATTTAATGTTTAACTCTATTAAACAGACAAAATATTGAATGAGATCATTCGACACGATACAATACATGTCATTATGAAATTAAACAAAATTTTTATAATACAAATATTAGAAATTACAGATAAAGTATTTTCCATCATTAAACATTTAAAAAATACAATAAACAAGAAGAATGTTAAACATTTTTAAAAATGCAAAACATTTAATCAGATTATTAAACCCTTAAAAAGACAAAACATTTAATTAAAAATTAAATGTTTAATTAGAAAATTACCTCATAAAGACAATAAAACTTCAAATAGGAATTAAACAGAAAATACAATGAAGCATTTAAAAAGAAAACTAAACATTAAAAGGTGGTATATGTACATATAATTTAATTGTATTTAATGTTTAACTCTATTAAACAGACAAAATATTGAATTAGATAATTCAACAACATACAATACATGTCATTATGAAATTAAACAAAATTTTAAAAATACAAATATTAAAAATTACAGATAAAATATTTTCCATAAGTAAACATTTAAAAAATAAAATTAAACAAGAACATTAAACATTTTAAAAAATGCAAAACATTTAATTAGATTATTAAATCCTCAAAAAGACAAAACATTTAATTAAAAAATTAAATGTTTAATTAGAAAATTACATCTTAAATTTCTTAAATCTTTTTAACAGTAAAACTTTTTAAAAGTTTTATTGTATTAATTTTTTTGTTTGATTTAATTGCTTTTTGTTTTGTAGTTTATTTCTTTAATCTTCTTTTTCTGTCAAGACTTTAACCCCAACCTTAAAAATGAAATAAACCCTTAAATCACAATGAAAATACTTCTGTTGTCACAATCATGAGTTAGTCAATTATTCAGTTTATCAATTCAACTTTATTTGTTTAGCACCTTTTACACAGATGACAAAACTAAACAAGCAAAGAGAAAAAACTATGATTAAAACTCAAAAACATTAAAAAAAAAAAAAAAAAGATTTAACATGGTAATAAAATATGTTGTGTCCAGGGGATGGAGGGAGTTTATTGAAGTCTTCTTGGGCTCACATGGTAAATCATTTAAAATTTAAACTTGGTATTCAGTCTAAGGAAACTGCAGAGCGACAGAAGAACCAACAATATCTCCTGTTTTCTCCTTTAATGAGTCGACTCTTCTTGTGCTTTCAGACCAAAGAACTACAGACTCTTCACAACCTGCTCAAACTCTTGGTACAGGACCTCACCACACGGGTCAAGAAGGTTTCCGTCTCATTTCTACTCTGAAGCTCACCTTCTCCTGCTCAAACTGCTGACAAATGTTTCTGCTTCTCTAAAGTCTGGTCTCCAGAACTTCCTAAAAACTCTCAAAGCCTCTTCTGCTGCAGGTTGCTTTGTAGAACTGTTCCAGAAAACCTCACTAAACCACATGGAGGGGCCTCAAGATAGTCGTCCAAATGAAACCATACAAAAACCAAACTAGCACAACCCAAACGCTAAAGTCTCCTGCAGCCTACCAGAGAATCTCTGAGAACAGAGAATCAGGACAGGAACCTTCTGGACAACCAACGTGGGTTCTCAAAAAAGAATACAGAATGTGTCTGACCAAAAACTTCTAAAGACTCACTACAGCCAAGATAAAGACACAACTGCACCAAATCTACTAATCACTGCATACATTAACACCATGTGCTAACTGTGGCTAAAGAACCTCATTTACCAAGACAGCTATCCAGTACAAAGCCCTAAAACACACCAAGAAACACATTAAAGACGATTTTACTGCTGGAAGCTGCAAGCCAACGCCTAAAGAACGAACTAAAGCAACAGAGCCAAACCCGGTTCAGTGGTGAAGAGAAGCAGAGGAAATGTTTGTCTGCAGAAAAACAAAGCAGGAAGACACTGAGCTGCTCAGGTGTTCCTGATAACACTGAGCTGCTCAGGTGTTCCTAATAACACCAAGCAGCCACCTGGACAGCCAATAGGAACACAGCTTACTGGGAGTCCAGAGGGCTGGCTTAGTGAAGGAAATTTAATTTAAAGTTGAAGCAGAAAGTTAATAAAGAAAGTTGAAAGCCACCTTCTGATACCTGAAATCTCTGAGTTTTCTCACAAAGAACACCTGAACATGTCAAACTGGCTTCATAGTAGAACCATCATTGTAAAAACGTCATAGTATGGTGTGTTGCTCAAAAAACATTAGGACCCGGCTGTCAGGGGACAAACATGTAAGAAACATGAGAACAGAGAGAACCCAACCAGTAGGTCACAGTTTATCATCCCCCAGTCATCTCCTGAAGTCCATATGGTGAGAGACATCAGTATCTGGTTGTTCATTTACCAGAGGATGCTTATAATCATGCTGATGTGGTCTGTACTCTACAGTATTTTAGTGACTCAATAAATGCCTAAGTTGGTTTTTTTTTTTAATGCTTTTCAGTTTTTAATAAACATTTAAGAGCCTATATGTAATCAATAAATGGCCTTTGCCTATCTTAAGAAAAACTCACTCAGAACTCTGATATGTTAACAGTACTAAATAAATCAATAAATACATGCATACACACATAAATAAGTTAATACATTAACTGTTAAGATAAGATTTAGATTTTTTTTTTTTTTTAAGTTGTTTATGTTTTTGCAGAATCCAGTATTACTCACTGGTTGGTCATTACATTTTATTAGTTTGATTTCACTGTTTAAAATGTTGCCACCTCTTTTTAGACAGAACCTGTGATAATAAAACAATACAAAATTTTTAGTTCCGTGTTAATAAAGCACTTAAAGCTTTAAGTATGGCTAAATGCTTTTTTCAGAATTAAATATATCACTCCTTAGGTGGTAGTGGCCCCAAGTTCAGTAAAGTTGGAAAGATATTCACAGATTCAGACTTCCAGCATCAATAACTCATTAGATATAGGTTGTCAAAACATAAACGATGCCTCTTTCCCATTGTTGCAAGGCAGACAATGTGCTACAAGCCCAGTTTGATCAAAAGTAGCTGTCTTTCAAGCTACAGGAATAACATTGGTGTCTATGGAGTGAACAGGGTCCGTCTGCAATTTGCAAAACCGCTGCAACAGTAAAGAGAGACAAATATTCAATAACTTCACTCTTATACATTGTAGTGTCACTAAAATCACTGCAGCCTTCAACTGGCTCCTGTTGTCAAAGTGTTTTAACAGAAATGTAAATGCTGTAATTTGATTCTTTTAATGAACCATGTAACTTGAATGGATGTGATGCTGGTGTGACCACAGTGGACACGTCTGATGTTGCTCACAGTGGTTCAAGGGACGCTCAGGGAGTTTGTGTGTTTGCTCAGACTCATGAAAAATTACAGGGAACATTGTTTGGGACTCAAGCAGTTCCTTCTTTTACTCACTATCTCCCCAGCCTTAGAAAAAAAAAACCTGTTCACACGGCACAGATGAGGCTGAGGTACACAGGAAATGTTTGGCTCCATTGTACAAGTTTGGGTAAACAGTTTTGTGGGTTGCCCGGTAAGCCATACGCTACAGCGCATGTGTCGAAGCCTCGGGTATCAGAGGACCATCACTACCTGCCGAACACTGTCACTGTTTTAACTTTTGTTTTTCCACTTTTCCTAAACACACAGTCGGTGGGACCTTTCCGTTAGTTTTTGCTTGAATAAGATGGTCGTTTTGACAAATAGCAACAATGAAGAGCAGGATTATATGTGAGTGAAACACACTAGTTCTGTTACGAGAGCAAGCTAGTTAGCGTTAGCCGGAACTACTACTGAGTGTAACGTAAATAGCTAGCTTTAGCTTCGGGTGTTGTAGTCGCTTTTCGCTCGACTCAAATCCTGTCAGCTTGCTGTTTAGCGACATATTTTGGCAAACTTTCATTTGCTGGTTTGTTTAACGTAGACATTTGGGTTTTAACGGGCAGTTTAACACTGTCCTTGTTAGCATTTAGCATCTAACTGTTAAGCGGACCTGTTCATGTTGGTTGGTGAGGCTTTAAATCACTACAGTTCCGCCATATCACGGTGTTACTACCAACATATTTAGCTGACAAGCACTGCTCGTACTCAAATCATGTCCACCTTTCATTGCTTTTTGGTACAATGCAAAGATCAAGTTGCAGAGAGGACAACATATGTTTAAAGGGCATATACTAAACATGTTGTAAAACCTGTATTTAGCCATCTGCTTGCTTCTTAATGTCAAGTTTGCTGAGGTTTAGACGTCAGAGTGACATTTTGGACACACCTAGCTAACCCAGGCAGAGACTACATCATATGATATAGCTGATGACCTGCAGGGCACAGGCTAAAAATTGCATCAGCTGGCCAAGTTGGCAACTGAGAGGCAGAAAACCCAGCAGAGGCGGTCCTCACACAGCACCCACTGACCTACATCTGAGGCTGCTGCAGGATGCTCTGCTTCAGTTAAACACTGCAGAGACAAACCAGAGGCAGCAGAGAGCAGAAAGGGAAAAATATCCATCCTACACAAGCTGGTGATCATCAGCTTCCATCACTGTCTGATGTATTCATCCTATCTGTTATAGATTACACTGTAACATTCAGTAGTTATGCTGTAAATAAGCGCTTGTTGGCTTCAAAGCAACAATATTTGGACCGGGCAAAGTAGGAACAGTTATACATTGACGTGAATAAGAAGTAGGTCACAAAAATCTCTCCTTCTGTACACTGTGTGCTAGATTTTCTGACCTGTAAATGCTGTTCACATCAAAATCCAAGCTGGAATGAAAATGGAAATCTTCAATATATCTTACTTTGGGCTTAATATTTCTGAAGTATCTGAACTCTTAACAAAAAGGTCATTGTTCAGTGTCCTTACAAGAAATACTGTGATTTCTAACAATTGTTTAAATTATGTGATTCTTCACAAGTTGTAATCATGTACCCTCAATTAGGCCTTAACAATATTCACAACAAATCAGATGGTGATTATTTGACTGATGTGGCAACATGGGTCATGATTTTAGTTTGAATGGTAATTTTGTCATTTCTTTTCCACTAAAAAAAAAAAAACATAAAAATGAGGATTTTTGCTGTCAAGATTTTTTGCAAATTTTTTAAAATTAAAAGCAGAAATAACAGAAAGACCAAAGAACCAGTATATGGAGCAGTTTGCAGAAAGTGGCTTAACTTTCTCTTTTAACATGTCAAACAGCTCACATTAATCAGATATGAAGATCTAGTAATTTCCCTTAAGGGCGTGAGACTAAATTCAAGTAACTTGATATGTCGTCCTTTATTTTCCCAGCCTGATAGAGGAGCGGAAGTGCTCCTCACTGCCCAGCTCTCCTGCCAAGCGAGTATCTCCTTCCAAAAGGAAGCAGTTCTACATCAACCAAGCCATCCGCAACTCTGACCTCACTCCTCGGGCCAAAGGCAAGAAGAGCCTCCGCCGACAGGAGAACAGTAAGCTCTGGTTTCATGTGATCAGATTAGAAGATGCTGGTTTCCACTGCAGCCTGAACAATGCTTGACAAGCAGTTAAAGAAGGGGTACTTGCCGTTCATACACATAATTGTCTGTTTGCTGCGTCAGTAGAAAAATTCTTTCATGAAGCCTTTCATGGCTCCCAGGAGTGAAAGATGAAGCCTGATAAATTAAGCCAAGTGAAGTCACTTGTGCACACATGAACTTTGTGTTGAAATTGCAAATATAGTGCCTCCAGCAATGAAAAATAACATTTTCAATAAATACGCTAAAAATGTATGTCCAACAAGCAACACTTCAAATCCATAAATCTGTCCCTAAAGTTTTGCCATATAACCACCGTCACTCTGTTTCTGCTCTCCTCTGAAAATCAGCGCGCTTTCTAACTAATCTGCTTGAGAAGGATGAGTGCTCCAAAGATGATCTGGAGGTCTGCAGTAACCCGGCCATCCCATCAATCTTCACTGAGGCCTGCACCAACGGAAACTA
Organism: Amphiprion ocellaris; assembly: GCF_022539595.1. Taxonomy (NCBI): domain Eukaryota; kingdom Metazoa; phylum Chordata; class Actinopteri; family Pomacentridae; genus Amphiprion; species Amphiprion ocellaris. The sequence continues at coordinate 23,407,789 of NC_072767.1, read as the reverse complement.
CATAGAGGTACACGTCTGCCTCACTCATCAGTGACCCTGGGTGTAGATTTGACATCTTCCTTTGCAGGACCAGAAACCGTTTAGGGACAGACGCATACAGTCAGCTCATAATGTCCTTAAAAAAATGTTTTATGTACTATGTAAGTAATTGACAGCTCCTACATGAAATACAGTATCTGTGTTGATCCTCAAGAAGCTGCTTTAAAAATCAGTTTTAAAGAAATGTAAACTGTGTTGGTTGTTTCAGTCCTGAATTGGAAATCATTTGTTTTCAGTCTTGGCTGAGGTTTTGTTTGTGCCAGCCTGCAGTTTGTCAAATTTCATTAAAAAGTGTTTGTTGGCTTTGGAGATTTCTGAGTGAATAGTGACATTCTCATTAATTTTTTTTTTTTTTTACCAAAGACATAAGTTTTCAAACTGACTTGTTATTCATCGTCCTGTTGTTTCAGCCGTGGAATGACTTCATGAACTGCTCCGGTGAGGAGCAGGAGAGGCTGCTGTCTCTGCTGGAGCTGGAGGAGGCCAAGAAGAAAAATGCCAACCGACTCCTCAAGGACCAGAGGAATGGTGAGTGCTCAGTTTGTGTTGGTTGGCTGGCTGCTTGTTTACGTGTGGCTGTTTGGCTGACTGTCATTTATCTCTCCACAGTAAATCCTGCCTTCACTGCTCAGGACTGCTTCCAGCGAATCGATCGCAGGCTGCGAGCAACTCTGAAACGGAAACAAATCCCCATGGTGAGCTTCATCTTTTCTTCTAAACTCTCACTGTGCTTTAAAAGTAACCATTTAATCACTGATAACTGCTTGAAGACACGTTAACCTCATGATTTCTGTCACATTTTTACTCATCTCTCCTCCCTTTACGTCTTTTGTTTCTTCTTTTAGTTACTTTGTTTTCATGATTAAGTATTTTTTTCTTTCTGATAAAATTACTGAAAATTGTGAAAGACTTCTTACATCTTAATTTCCTAGAAAAAAAAAGGGGATTGTCTTCAAATTTCAGATTTTGTTCAATAATGGTCCAAATCCAGGTAATCGGAATGTGAATTTGAAAATGCTTTTGCTTCTAATTGTTTTGAATGATGGAAGATGATATACAAACACGTGAGAGCAGGAAGGAATGGTTAGTCACGGAGGCCCCCTGCTGAAGTTCAATGTTTTTTTCAAGCACAAACCCGGAGATTAAACCTCCTTCCTTCCACCCACCCTGTTTTCTTTCCTCCTCACAGGGAACGCTGGAGGTTCTTGAGGGAAATCTTGTGAGCTTCTTTAATGCTCATCCTCACTCTGTTTACACAACCAACCTCACCAGCAGGTAGAGATTTTCCTTCTTTAACAATTCTATAATCTTCTTTCTAAATACTTAGAAGGTATTACAGAGTCTTAAAAAGTATTTTGTACGTGAGATTTTTTTTTTTTACGTGTGGAGATACTTCAGTTTGAATTGCCAGAGTAGGTGCTTTATGACTCATGATCTGGTGGAGTTCACTGAACTTAACTTGCAGTGAAGAACAACAAACTCAGAAGTGGAAAAACAGCTCGGACAGCAGGGGGAGCAAAACAGAGTTAATTAACTGAACTGACACATTATTAAAATTGAATAACAATGATGCAGTGCATAAACACAGTTCCTGCTTTTTGCTTTTCTACGATTATTATTTTTCTTCCTCAGTTACACTAGTGTCTTGATGTGTCATATATGAATGTCTTACAATGTTTGAAGTGTCACTGAATCACTGCATTTTGATATTGACACCATAGTTATCGTTAGCAACATAGGGCTATATTATTACATCATGAGTTACTCTGTAATTCCACACCCTTTGTAATGTAGGTAAAAATGTATTCAGAATTATTGCTATCTACTGATGATTTATTGTTCAAAACCAAGTTTTAAATTGAAGTCTATGTTTATTTAAAAGGTCTTACAAAGGCTCACATTTAACTTGATGAACCCTGCAGAAGTACATTCAGAGGTTTCCAGTACATAGAAACAAATAAATTCTAAGTTTTTGAAAATGTACATCAAAGGTCTAAAAATGTGCAGAAATGATATGTATTAATTAATACATATGGACGACGTTTTAGTCTGTGTGCTCAATTTCAGCTGTCGTTCTTCAGCAGTGATTATGATAAAGATGTAAAACCACAGCATGGTGCTTTGGTACCTGATACGCCTTTAAACTCATAAATGTGTTAGACAGACTTACTTCCTGGATCATCTTCCGTGTCTCATCAGTGCCTGAAATAACAAAAGCCCACCTACACAGAGCTTTGGATTACATTAACACACTTTAATGTCCTGAGCCCCTGACAGGTATGCAGGCTGAGAGGCCAGACTGATGGATCCTTGCTGTGTTTCCCCACCTGGAAAACCAGTTTATATTAGATTACATGAAATCTTTAATGAGCCACACAAAGAAGTGGAGTCACTGCAGTAGCAGTAAAGCAACACAAACAAAAACAAGATGTCATACTGAGTTTAAATCAAGTTGATTGTAAATGATTGGAGGACACCGAAGAGGGGAGGAGTGGAAAGTCATGTTTCTGTTGTGTTTGTGATTCAGCTTTGAAAGATTGCTGCTTCACGCCATCTGCCAGTATATGGACCTCGTCTCTGCAAGTGAGTAGAAATAATGCACAGCTGATACGTTGAATCAATGTTAGTCAGAGCGTTCCACCATAAATACAAATCCTTTATAAACAATTTTTATAATTATAATTTATAAGTTAATTTTTAAGTCTGTTTTTTGTTTTGTGGGGGAAAAAAAATCTCATTACTATGTGATTTGTTCAGAGATGTATTTTCTGAATTAATTCTCTATTTAAAAGCAGTAATGTTACCCAACTGTTAAATACATGTGTGGTGGTGTACTCTGAGTGGCTTCTTCTAAATGACGGTTCAATAAATACCAGGAAAAACGATCAATTTTGACATACGGATTTCGAAAAATTTTACAAAAAATACCAGCAGGCAAAAATGCTATAGTGTATCCTAGCATAACTGAAGAACATAAACAACTGCACTAAAGCTTTGGACATTTTAAAATATTTATAGATGCATCTCTGTTTACGTAATCCTGTTTGTGTAGCCTGGTTGTACTGACAAAGTCAGTATAATGTGTTTGGGTCACATGAGAGTGATCACAGTCTGTTTGTTGGACTTTCAGGCACCGACTGCAATGGGTCACGTCAGACTGAAGTAGTCAACAAACAAGAAGAGTTTCTGCCTCCTCAACATCTGCTGTCTGCCTACCTGGAGCAGATGTGCTGAGACGATCAGGATCCGCTTCCACATTTCCTCCACAAGATTCTGCTGCAGGCAGGAGCTCTGTGAGATGTAGATATGATGTGCAGTCTGTATGCAATGTCTGTAATGTCGACTGACCTCAGCAAGTGGAGCGGAAAAGATTCCTGCTTCCATTTTCTCTGGTTGGTCTCTGCCTGTAGTAAATTTTCAGTTAATTCTATACATAAACAAACCAGAGTTCATCATAGCAGGGTGTAAGAAGTCTAAAAGTTACATATCTTAAAGTTACATTTACATAAAAGCATGCTAACTGTAGGCTTGTACATTTGTTGGAGTTAGCGTACAACTCTTAGCACAGCATCTGAGGCTGATAAAGTATAACTGAACCTGATAGAAGTCTGTCAAGCTGTCCTGAAGTAGCCACTGTGCACAGAATAACCCTTTAGCTGTTGGCTACTTGATCTCGCCTCTCACACCATCCTCAGGCAGAATTTCACATTTTCTGCCCTACCGGTGAAGATTTAAAAGCAGCAGCGATGAAAAAACAGATTTTCATCCACCGAACTATGCTTTCTGTTGTTACAGCATCACTGAGCTTATGAATACAATTACTTCCCTTTCCCAAGTTTTAGGGGTTACTCATGCAGATACAGTGATGACCACTAGCTCTTTGGGACAATGTAAAAATAACGTCTTGCAAATTACACTTGCTGACAATGATTGAGAGTTATTTATGAGCTGCTAAACCTCAAAGCAGGAGGTTAATAAACAAGTTGGCTCATGCTGTTCCTTTTCATAATGCTAACAAAAGAATTTCACATAGTCAATGTGAAATACTACTTTATAAAGGCACAAATGTAAAGTAGTAATGTCAGTCTAAATTTTCTCAAGTCTAAAATCTATCACAGCTGTCACAAGTAATGAAATGATGATTCTTTAATGAGTTTAATTTCTAAATTATGTCAGGGTAACCAGCTGCACATCCACCTATCTATAAGCTGCTTCATCCTGTCAAGGGGGTAGTGGTGGACTAGATCGTATCCCTCTTGAGTTTTGGGTGAGAGGCAGGTTAACGGCATCACATCACTTCACACTTGACGAAGAAAGCACAGTCTATACCGACAATAATACCTAAAAATAATAGAAAATTTACTTTATAAGCTCCGAGATCTGCAGCTGTGTCTGTGTTATAAGGAGCTTGTAGTGCTGATAACAAATCACAGTGTGTAACGGACCACTCTTAGCTGAAATCCATCACTTCCTGAAAGATTCGTCTGTAGGATTTGTAGAAGTAGTGAGGTATGAGGCATGAATATTAGTAGTGTTTCTATATGCACACACATCATTCATCATAGATAAGAAGTAAGTGTCTTTTGATATTGCTTGGGATGTAAATTAATTCACAATCATTTGTATTATGTAGAAGGAGGATCTGCCATGAGAATTTTTAATTTTTAAAAAAAATAATTTATTTCTGCATTCTTTGTCTCTGCCTGGTACACCAACACCCTGTCTATACTGGACGTGCTGTAGTCGTCATTTAGCAAACGATGCACGTACAGTTTAGCCAATTATACTGTCTTTATCAAATAAGTTACAGCTGTGAACCAACTGACTTTAACAGCTGCCACAGGCTTCATGTAAAAGTCTGGTACACGTTAAGCCCAGTAGCTGCTGCTGTTGTGTTGCTTCTTTCACTGCACGCTGGTGTAGACAAGGTGTCGGTGTTTCTTTCTATAACAGCCACTGTTCAAAGATAAGGAACTATATTACTGTTAGAAACTGTAAGTGTCAAAGTACATGTAGATGTATTCAAAGATTTTTCTCAAAGCGCACAGTGCTCTCTCAGTTTACACATAACTACAACTTTTACAGCCTCTTTTGTGCATTAATATGATTTAAAAGTATACTGTATGCAATAGATGTGTTACACTGACAGAAAAACAACAACATTTTAGGCTTTTTGATGGTTAAAAAAACCCACTGAGCTTCGACTCAAGTGCGTTTCATCTCAATAATAACATTTACAACCCCAGAAAGCACTTCTGCCTTATGAACACAACTTTCTGTGTTTTGTCTGTACATATATTTCTACATTTGTACTTTACAGGATTTTGGAAGCGCGTATCCAGGTTATTTAAAAATACAAACTCTAACCCCTAGTTTCTTTTTATGCTGTCGTCGACAGTGTAACAAAACTTGACATCTTGGTGCATTTTGTAAACAACCAAAGTTTGTGTGTTTGTTGAGTGGAAATCCAACTTCTCAGGCTTTCAACTTCTCACTTTGAATGTCACGTAGTGATTTCACATGGTGTAATTTTCTGTGTACTGTATCCTCTCTTGAGATGAGATTGTTTGGATTATGTCCATCCCAGCACCCTGGGGCGCTGCCAAATTTTTAAACAGTAGAAGTAGTCGTGCTGTAAATATAAAACTTGATTAACGGAGTTGTGCCAACGTTTGGATTGAAAATGCCTAAATAGTCTGAGAGCTTTATTCAATTAACTGAGACGTCTTTATGTATACATGATATGTGCGTATTTATAATTATCCCTATTAAAAGATTTAAGATATTTTTTTCCTCTTTTCTCATGTCTGTGTGCTTTTTACTTCAAAATGCGGTCAAGAAGCCAGTAAAAAAAAAAAAAAAGTTTAAACGACTTTGATAAAATAATAATAGAGAAAATTATTAAGCCTTCTTTGGGGTGACTGTTACCATATGATCTCTTAAAACAGTTGCTCTATAAAGTTTCAAATGCTTAAGTACATTTGAAAGGTCTGTGGCTTTGCTTTGACATTTTCCACTAGATGGCACTACAGTACAAAGAAACACCTATCATTAGCAATCACAAGATGCATTATTTCTATTTACTATAAGGGCTCTTTGCATACATGGTTTTTTGTTGTTTTAAACGCAGGAAGTATTTGCTTTCACATCTTGTGATTTGTTTTTCCCCAACCGACAGATATACTACCAGATAATGTAAATACAGTGAACAAGTTGGGTAAATTTGCAGGAAGCGTGTTTGCTGCTGAAGATGTATGAAAATCTGCACCTTGAGAATCATCAAAATGCAAGAAAACAAAGAGGCCAAATTATCATCAGTTAATATGTGGTTTCACAAGTGTAAATGTATGAGCAGCATTGTTTTAAGTACTCTATTTCCTTTTCATTTTGTGTTTACTTACTTGACACTGTGCATTGAGGGTTAAAATAGTTCTTAAAATTTCAAACAGAATATTTTGAGGAATTTGTTCCACAGTAAAACATAGTTTATGAGCTTATTATGAAAGCATGAGTCAGAGATGAGACATTAAATCTATTAAATACACAACCCAACTATTTTCAGAGAGTCACACAAAGTCACAACAGTCAGTAATTACATAAAACAGAAATACTAATTATTATTAATAATAATTAACCTGAAGTGGTTAAGGCTTTATGTTTGTGTCTAGTTGCTTAATTATTTCTAGAACTCAATTTTTGGTTCCAACTGTTTTTTGTAGTTGTTTTTTTGAAATAGCTACATCATTGTGGCTGTAAAGGTAGTCATTTCCTGTGTGGATCCCGCCCTGGCAGAGATTCATTTAGGCCGAAATGCATCAGTCGTCTTTAATTATTTTGGTATCACGTGTGAAATTATAGCTGTCCTCGCCACAGAGGCCCATTTGATTTTAATTTCATCTCTCACTGTGTTGGGGCAATGAGCACACGTCTGTGCTGGATCCCGTTTCATCTGATGAGGCAGATGGAGGATCATTTTACTGTTTTAAATATCTCGAGCTCTTTATTTTAGTTAACAGCTGCAACCAGCTACCGACCAGTCAGCACTCATGGCTCGGTTTTTTTCCAAGGGTAGAATCATACGTGGCAGCAGAAAAGGTGGTCAGAAGCTTTAGGAAACTGTCTGCAATTCAGACACGAGGACAGAAATGACTAGTTCATGCAGCAGGTTTATTTAACTGTGGCTGAAGGGCTTATTTTCTTTTCACGTAGTATAAATTAGCATTTTGTCCCCCATACTTTTTCCAATTTGAATGCATGAGTGCTTTGTTTACATTGTGGTTGATCATTTTTCCATTGTCTGCTGTATTATTAATGGCTATTTCATATGGGGGTTGTTGGTAGGTAATACCTAAACACTGGAATTCTGAGCACAAAAATGTGTGCAATTTAAAAATTTAGGGCATCTAGAACAAGGATCTGTTCTGAATGGTTTATATATACTAACATAATAAAGACGTTCAATATGTTTAATTCAGTTTCTTCAACTTCAAGGTAATGATGAGGGTTAATGATGAAAAACACACAACAGAATTCAGGATTTTCAACATTTTAGTGTCAAATACAACATTCAGCTTCCATCAGTATGGCGATATCGCATGATCTCGTGTTTAGTGGTAATAGATTTACCTCACTGTAACTCATTCACTGAGCTGACAGAGCTCCACATGTGTTCTGACAGTAAGTAGTTGGTGTAGGTGAGTTCCTCTCAAATGAATCGACCGCTTTACCACCTTCACAATTTCAAAATGAATAGACAAGCTTAACGGAATAAAATAAAATTGACAATTTAGATCAACTAAATGAACCGCAACTGTGTAAAAACAGTGATATTTAAAGCCAGGTAAATCTAATTACTTGATGTAGTTTTGACACCAAACTGTATTAATTAACTCTCTGCCAAGGGACCGTCCATAAATATCAACACAGAAACCAAATAACAATGGAACAGTGTTTAGCGCCTAGTTTTTTGTTAAATAAATGTAAATCAGACAAAATAGAATTTATCTAATTTATATTGTAAAAATGCAAACAAAAGAGTATTGAAAAACCAATGGTGAAAGATAAATGTATAGTCAGTTGCTTTGGAAATTTTAAAAAAGTATTCATGCCAAAGTTTAGAATAAAGACCTAAAAACAAATATTTTTTCTACTCTGAATGTACATTTCTGTTTGTGAGCCCTGTAAAGTGAAATATCTTCTACTTATGTCCTCTCCAGGTTATAGTTAGTCAGTATTTAACCAAAGCAGGATTTTTTTCCTCCTAAAGTTATTCAATTTGAAGGATTTTTAGAGGCCAGAAGATGCAAAAGTATCAAGTATTTAAAGAGAAAATATCCAGCCATAATGTGTAGTGCTGCAACAAACGACTGGTTTCATTATTTGAGAACCTGCACATTACTTTGCTGTTTAATTTCTTAATGAATACAGTGAAAAATGCTATCCATGGTGGTCAGATTGCTTGATTGGTGTGATCTACAGTCAAAAACTTCAACCTTTGTGAAAGTTTTTATCACACACAAAGAAGAGCAGCAAAAACTACTCATTTGATAGCTCTGTTAAGTTAGTAGCAAACTATTTCTGATTATTTCAGCGATAATTAACTAACAATTTATGTAGCTGTTCTTTTCCTTTTCTTTGTGTCTCGTGACTTCTTGGTGGTCCAGACTATATTTTACACAGTTTCCCAGACAATCTGTAAAAATAAGTGTGTGTTTTTAGTGGGCTCTCAAGAACAGTTATTAAGTACAGTTCTGGGGTACTTGATGCTACTTCTGGCTTCAACCACATCTAATCTCTTGCACTGTATTTATTCAAGCTTTTAAATACCTACAATAAGCATTAAAAAAAAACAGCAGACTGTATTAAACCACTAATTTGCCAGTACTTTTCTTTATCCACGGTTACTTCTGAGGGGGCGTCCTTGATTTCAAGTTGTACGGTTACTTTTATTTCACTTGATTTATCCATTTTTCCCCGTGGAAGATGAAAACGTGTGCTGAGCTGTGCATCATGTGCGGGAGGCTCCTCCAGCTTCTCTGGCCCCGCTCCCAGCCCGGTTTACAGTTCACACCCTGGCACTTACCGACATCCCCTGCTGCGGGGGGTGGGGGTGCTGCTGATTCAGAGGTTAGGAATTTGCATCTGATGGCTGTTTGTCAACCAATGATGTGACTGTGCAGGCCGGAGAGTCTCTCCACGCCTCTCTCGGTCTGTCTGTCTGCCTGTCTGTCTGTCTCGGAGCGACGCTCAAACTCTGAAAACACAATTACACGCCGAGGCCGAGTGCGTGGATATCATGCAGTCACATGAAACCACTTTATTTCTAGCCGATCAACACACGGACCAGCGCTGCTCTTCGTCGCTTCGGTGCCGTTTTCTCTGCGTGTAACCGGAGGGGGGGAGACTCGGGACTCGGAGGCGGACAACAGGAATGTTTCTTCCGCTTCCAAAGAGTGTCAAAACCGAACGGAAGCCGATGTGGTAAGTTATTATTTCTCTCCTTTTTTTTTTAAACCTTTGCTTTATCAATGCCCGCGCTGTCTTTTTGAAACCCTCTTCATTTGTTTAGCTTCCTTGTTTTTCTCCTGCTTCTGTTTGTCACTTATAGCTTTTTTTTTTTTAATCGATACGACATTATCAAACGGTCTGATCGATAGCCTATTGCAAAGGTAGCGGATGGACGCAACTGCCGTAAGTCAGCCAGCGAATGTCTATTAACCTACGCCGAGTGGAAGGGAACTACTTTTCATGCAAAAATTGATAAAAGAAACGGTATTTGGCATTTTTTAAGCGGGTTTCACGGATTTCTCGCCGAATATAGTGTGAATAAATAATAAAAATGAGGCTGTTACAAGCTAGCATTGTTTAATGCCAGCTAGTAGCCGTCCAGCCGTATTAAACGTTCACATTCTGACCGTTAACTTCATTTAATGCCACAAATGTGTACCAACAACTTGGCCCCTTCCTTTACTTTATATTGCAAAAAGAAGATGATTTACAGTACGAGTTTTCGCTACAGACTCAAAGCGGATAAACCACTGTGTTTGCTCATTAAGATTTGTGGGCAAAAAAAAAGCTAATTAAAGCGATGCTGATATGATTTTTGCTCACTGTGGTGCAAGCGGCGCGTCATGTACAAGTTGAACCCACCATTTTACTGCGCCATTAAACATCTACTCTGTGATTGTGTAACATTAGCACATCCTATTGCCCTCTAAGTTAGATATAAAAGCCAGTTCATGTGACAGCATGTACAGCTGTGCCTTCACAGAAAGTTTAACCTGCCAAAATGTCACGTTGGGGGTCACAGCAGAGAGCTGGGTGGCTTTATGAATGAATTTGAAGCCAGTTTGTTGGTTTGTTTATGGTAGTTGCTTTGAAAAGTGGTAACGATGAAGCAAACCAGGCCTAAAGACAGCAAATGTAAGTCCTGTTCAAGAGCACAAGAAACAGTCAACACGTGTTTCGAAGACATCTAAGTGAGATTTTCGCAGAAGTTTGGCGGCTGTTTCAGTTTCTCTCAGGTGAAATCCCTCAAATTGTTTTTTCTGGGGAACAAAAGTGGAGTAGGTGGATAAAAGAGTGTGTCAGCATCTTTCTGTGGCTGAGATCGAGACGAGTCAAGTCAAAACATCCACAAGACAAGTCCAGCATGTCAGGGGAGTGACCTGGACACAATGAGTTGCCTTCAAGTCCTCCAGCAGGGTGGTGGGAAAATCCACTGTACATAATGAGCCGTGTATTCCTCTGCATGACGTCAGCGGGCATGAAAAGGCCCAGTAAACTTCTCATCCTCATAGGAGCTCAAGAGGTCTTCGGACTGCGTTTTGTCAGTAAAGTCTGCTTGGTTATGTGAAGCTGACAAAGCTCGCAGACACAACCAAAACTGCATGGCATTTGGTTTGTGGTTCGTGTTAAAGTTTCTCACCAATACGTGGGGGTGGGGGAGCACAGGAAGGCACAGGAAGCAGGTTTTACTTTAAAGCCACGTATAGCACTTTGTCTTAATGACCTTAAATGTGTATGTTCTAAAAACAGTCATTAAGGCAGGGTTCAGTGGAGATGGTCTCATCTAAATGCAGCTTCACACGCATTGCCATTCAAAAATAATACGATCACATTTTAAAATTTCAGGATTTTTGTTGCAATCATACAACATGTTGGCCCATATGCCTCCATTATGAAATGCTCTTTGTGTGCTGAAAGTTTATTTTACGATAAGTACTCCGACATAGCTGCGGTTCGCAGTAGTGTCACAAATAGATTAGGACATGAGATTTTGAAACCTGAAAATGTGAAACAGAAAAAAAGCAGGATGAAGTTTGAGGTTTACGTTTAGATTTATATGACAAGTGAATCTGTAAAGTGTACTTTCACACGAAACATTTTTAGGCAGGCAGGTTGTCCTCCGTGACAATATGCATGCAACTTCTTTTTGTGTTGTGGTTGACACCCATAAAGAAAGCATGAGAGGCTAAAATGCAGAACTTTGCACTATTTTTTTTTTTTTAAAGCTTCTTATCACACCACAGCATGCTCCAATCACCTCTGAAAAATTGCCACACTAATGTGTTTGGTCCAGTCTGGCATATGGTGTCCTCTGACCGGCACTGCCTAACTGCACCAGGCTTTCCAGTGGGGAGAAATACTGTTGCGGCAAGCGAGTGGGGTGGGGGGCATTTACGTTGTGATTGGCCCATAGTGAATTAGAAACGTATGGCCAGCGATCAAGTTCAGGTCTTAAAAGGCCTCCCTTTGCTTTTGCATAATGTTGACTGGAGCTAATGAGTGCACTCCTTGTTATAAAATGTGGTTTATGTAAAGATGTTTTTTGTTGCTCTTGATTGGAAGAACTAACAAATAAGTTGTGCTTTTGTAGAAATTTCTGTCATTTCCCATCAAAGGGACATGTTGAAATAGCAGCAGGCCTTGATATGATTGATCAGTATATAAAACTGACCCTTCACATGTTTTTGATATTAAACTGCCACAGTTAAAAGCTGCATTAGTTGTGTAGGGTAGGTTTGTAAAGTAGTACAGCTGTTGAAAATGAACATCTATGTATCACTTGATCACCTTATTGCAAACACCTAGTGATTGCACACATTTTAGCTTGTCAATATTGACCGTTTTAGACTGCTGTTGGCATTAGCTGATGTAAACATGAATATGTCAATATCTAAAGTAGTATTATCTCAATAAAATGTTGTTTGCCTTGAAGGAGTTTGTTCTGTAATGGAAATAAACCTTCACTGAATAATCAATAGATGTAAGAATATATATTTTTTAGGAAAATTAAATTAATTGAAATTTAATGCAGTGCTGAAATTGCTGGTCATCTTGAAGTTAATCAAAAACTGCTGTAATAATCAGCCGTAATCAATCATTTATTAAGAGGAAATGCCAAGTACTTAACAGTCTGTCCTATTTGAGAGGTTTTACTGCCGTTCTTGTTATTGCTAATTGACTACGTTTGGGTTTTTAACTATTGAGATATATATATATATATATATATATATATATATATATATATATATATATATATATATATATATATATATATATATATATAAAAAGTCCCAGTAAGTTTTTTAAACTGGGCCTTTATTTATTTATTTTTAACTGTTACAGTTCCTTCTTTTGAGACTCATTTGTAGCTTACCACACTGTTTTTCAAGCCATTGAGAAACTCCCCTCATATCATAACCCACTATCAGCTTGATATTGGTGTTGCTGTGGGTGACTCATGTATTGCTGCTCAGCCACCGGCCACATCTGTCTTCCCATAGCTTTGGTTTCTGATGATGTGTCTACAGTCTGTCTCACTCTTGACATTGTGTGCTCCTCATTCCCCAGAGTATATTTGCTGTGCCTTCCTTTTTATTCACATGTAAACTCTTCTCTAACCAACTGTGTGTTGTAGTCTGTGCTGAAACCCACTCAGGTTTGTGTTGTAGTCATGCTCAACCCATGTAATGTCAGAGTTGTGCTCACTCTCTGAGGGATTTGTGTTGCTTGTAGATTCACACCGCACTGCGTTTCAGTTTGCTCAATGAATAAAGATGAAGGGCTGCTCGTGTTGTCATTTGCAAGCAAAAGTCCAGACAGTTTCCTGTCATCACAGATGCATGGTCTGAGCCCAAGGGTGTTTGAAGAACATTTGGAAGCAGCAAGTGTATTATGCAAATAGCTTGCAGAGTTTGCCTCCGAGCATCACGGCTGAGTGAGCGGCAGCCACTGACAGTTGGCCACTAAACTGGTTAGTGGCTGTGAATTAATGACAGACAAACATGTTCAGACAAGACAGACAGGTCTGACCCCTGTTTGTTTTCTTATTATCAAACTATAATGCTTTACAGGGTTGTAAAGGCTGTTTTTTTTTGTGCTGTCATTCTGTTTAAATCTCCCTTCAAGGCTTAAGGGTGTGGGCTTTGGCTTAAAGGCTACATTGTGTAGCTTGTTTCAGTCATAACCCACCTGTAAGTATCAGCATGGTTTGTGTTACAGTGAATGAGAGCGGCGTCTGCACACCACAAGTTTTCCTGCCATTAAAGTGGGAGGCGGTGTGGCTTGGCTGCCTTTCAGCTGTTCTTGTGCCAAAAGCTACTTTTCTGAAGGCCCTGTACGACACGTGGGGCTTTAACTGTGTTATCCAGCCAAAAAATGCAGGAGAAAAAAAACTTCACAGGTTACTTCATTCCTTGGGCTGGAGTCATGGGGGAATCCCAGCAGGGCTGACGGTGACGCAGGCGAAAAGGAAGGGTCTGAGGTTTTGGGATGCCCTGCAGTTCCTGAACCAGTCGGCTTTGTGTATTCAGTCAGCGGCTGACACTGAGTTCAGTGGCAGCCACTGTGATCTGCTCCAGTGCTTTTCTGCCTGGATACCAGCACACAGCTGCAACATGCTGTCATGTCCATCAAACCTGAAGCATTTGTGCTTTATATTTGTATCAGCTGGCACCAGCCGCCCACCCAAGTAATCAAAAACTAATTAAATCAGAACCATGTCTCCTGTGAGGTGATGAAGCTGCCAGTTTTTATTAGGCAGAGCACCTGCACATGAAACTTTAATCCACATATAACATAGAAGTGACAATTTTAGTTCTGGATGTCTCTATCTACAGCGCATAGAAGTCTTTATCTAAGATTTCCACTCATCCATTGCCTCTTTGCAGACAAAAGACTTGATTGTTAAAGATCACAATGCAGTGACGTGACTGTAGTCACCATATAAACCAACAAGTTAATCCAGTTTTCATGCCATTCAATGAAAAATGCAAACCCCCTACTCCACCTCTCCCACACCAGACAAACTATCATCATGCCGTCAGTCTAGAGTTACAATAGCAGTGCACCGCACTCTGCGAGCTGCAACATGCCGCCTGTCTCCTGAATCTCTGTTTTTCATGGCAAAGTCAGTTTTTACACAGGAATTTCACTTAGTAGCTTGCTTGAAAATAACCCTGAAAACTGCCCCAAATCACTCAGCTATAGAGGTGCTTAAGTAGTTTAGTATTAACTAAACAAATGATTTAATATACCATTTCCTAATTATATACTGTACTAGGAAAATAATTCTCTGTTCAAACTGACTGTTTGCTCTGATGGGAAGTTAATAGATTAAGGAAATAAAAGAATAAGCAGAAATGTGCAGAGAATGGACACAATAGCAGCTGTGCACAGCTAAAACAATTCTGTTCAACCATGCACATCTATTCTATCATGATTTGGTTCTTCACCTTCTCCCTAGATTTTATCAAAAAAGTGTTTTTTGAACTGGTGGTCGTAACCACACAAAGTCAACAAAAAAAAGTGTGAACACAAGCAGGACTGATTTGAATTATGCCAGAACAGAGTTATACACAAGAAAACGTGATGTTGCTGGTTGTTTTACTACAGTAGTGAGTGCAATGGCTTCCTTCAAGAATGGCTTGTGCTTCCCCACCAGAGCTGTCATCACATGAGATTTATGTTTGCTCCCATAATACTACAGTCTCCATGTGAAGCTGTAGGTAGGGTTGTAACATGGCAAGGTCAATATCCACCAGTGAGGCGGCAGATATAACTGGCAGCAAACATTTCAGCTGAATCAGCTGAGACTGTTTTCATATAACTACTCAGTTGTAGAAAGAAGAAGTGCTTTCATATGGCAGAGTTAAAAGCTTTTCTCTACATTTTCCCTGCAGGCTGTTTTGCCTTTAAGTAGCGCTTATCTAACATGCATAAATATATGAACTTTTCCACACACAGAGAACATGTTGTTCGTATTATAATCACGAGCAAAGCATGAGAACAGAATTAATTTCATAGACTGTTTTGATCAACATAGTCACACATAGCGGATGTCTTGTGCCAATGTGCAATTTTAATATTTAGTACAGGAAATGTTTCCTCTAGTTTTTTCCTCCTATTTTCAGCGTGAAAAGGAAGTTCCTAAGACAAATTCCCAAACCCTCAAGAGTACAGTATTGCCCACTGCACAATGCCCATTGCATTGCTGTACTCTAAACTGCTTCACATCAGTCGGTATGCTAGTGGTGTAATTCCAATACACTCAAGGTAAAGTACTCTAAATAGTTCAGGCATTTAAGAGAAGAGAAGTTAACATCAAAGAAATACTTGAATCCAGACTTTTCCTATTTATTTGAGCAAACTCAAGAGCACTGCTAATCATAGATACAGCAGATAACTTGAAGCCCTGCTTGCTTGCATAGTCAAATCCTGTTACTTGATAGATGGACACAGATTTCACTGCTGAGGAGCGGATCACTGGATTATTTTTGCTATATGCCCACTTAATTTATGGCATAGCTGGGGCTAATCAGATTTGGCTTGCTGTATTGCTTGGGCTTGCTGGAAGAGGTCAGTGGAAAATGCGTGACCAGCCTGTGCGACACTTCCTCAATGATCTTGTTGTTGGTGCAGTGGGGCTCAATGGAGCCTGTGTTATTGCCTTACGAGGTAATACTGCAAGGAATGTGAGAGAGGGACGCATAATCAAGACCAGCACCACTGACCGACTTCTTGCTTTTATGCTTTTTTTTTTCCCCTTTTTTATCTTGAAATGATCATGAGTGGCTACTGTTGGGCTACCTCCTTTGCTCTTACTGTTTGCTGATGCTTGTAAATGCTAACCTGTGTTTATACGAAGCGTAAAGGTAGAAAACAAAGCTATTTTAAAATAAAATTTCTCAAATCTGCAAAAACATTTACAACTATTTTAATTTAATAAAATGCTTGTTGAACTAGATTTTTTTATATGTGTCCTTTGTGTTTTATTCAGTTCAGATTCAGGCTATGTCCACACTAATATGTTTTTATTTTTAAACGCAAAACATCCAGAAAAGCGTCTTTGCACTGTTAAAGCTCAGTGCCGTCATTTTTGTTGTTGCTCTTTCTGTTCTGCTGAGGTTGATCAGGGACAACTGGGGAATTTGAAAGTTTCCTCACCATTCCTCAGGAACAAAATGTAACTTAACCAGGCAACAGGTCTTACTGATTTCATGGAAATCTGGCACTCCCTGTAGGGCTGATAACGCCGCTAGAGGTGCCAGTTGTAGCAAATTGCTCAAATATTAGCTTGTGCCTACACATATAGGCAGTAATAAAATGGAAAATTAACTATCCAACAGCTGTTAGCTTGGACAAAAAGGTCAGAAATGCCTGTAATTCGTTAACCATGTAGAAATAACCACTGATAGTCAAGCCCAATGTCTGTTTTCTTAGGTCACGCTATGGTGGTGTGATGAATCAGGGAAGGACGTGTAGCAACTGATAAGACCCAAACAGGAAGCAACGTAGAAGTCTGCGTGATTGTTTCCAGAAGTCTCAGTTTTTACCTGTTTAGACTAAAACGCAACTCTGGATGGTTCAAACTATACAAAATAATAGCATCAGCTATGTCTTTCAACATATTAGTGTGAACGTAGCACCAATTGTGACAGTTCAGTCTGGCAGACTGTGGTTTCATGTTTTTGCCAGAGGAAGAGCTCAAAGCTGTTAATTGAGGAAGTCATTTCTTTCTGTAAATCCACCAATATATAATAGCCAGATTATGTATATGAAATATGTTAAAATATTTATTTTTATGTAAACTGACATTTACTCAAACACGCTTTACCCCCCTCCCCGAGACTTTTAGTATCTTTAATTCTGTGAAAAATGAAAAAAAAAAAACAAATATCAAAATCTTCCGTAAAAATAATCCTCTAAGGTGAATTGTTGGACATTTAAGGACATTTAAACTGGGCATGATAACAACTTAATTACAGTATGTGTAAAGCTGCAGTGAATAAAACGTAGGTATAATTACGATGTATTTGTGTAGTGTTTTGTGCTGAAAAAATAACATATTCAGTTGTTAGGATTGCTTGAAATTTAAAAATGAACATCAATGTTAAAAAATTGAGACAAATTATTCAAGCACTACAGGTCAAGAAACAGCATATGTAAGTTTTTCCAGGAATGTATTTGCAGATAACATCAGTACAAAGCCTGTTTCTCTAGTAACATAGTGGTATATACACACTGACACACGATGCATGACTGTGCAGAGTGATAATAAATGTGCGTTGATGTCAGTTGTGATAGAAATGTTCTGCAGATTACAAGTCTGTTTGGATTGAGTCTTTTATTCAAAACAGGCGTAGCATGAGCATCAATACGATGCCTGATTTGATAAAGAAAGAACAGGACAGCATGTACCACCTACAGAAACTCAAACTGAAACAGCTCATATCGAAGGAAGACAACACAGTATCATCCACACTGATTTACATGAAGTAAAGAGCAGACACACCAGCACGGGACTGCAGATGGAAAGTAGCTTAAAGCTAACTCTAGTGCAATACATCAAATGGAAACATTTATGTTTAATATTGTACATGGTCCCTTTTTAAATAAACTGATAATAATAAAAGCTCTCGGCATCAGAAATGGAGACAAAAAGTGGATTACCACTTTAAGAATCTGAATCTCTGATTTCCAGTCAAGCAGAACAAACAGACGCTGATTTTAATACCTAGTTTCAGGTCTCACAAAGACTTCACCCAGCTCATCTCAAACCGCATGGCTCTATCAGGCAAAGAGGATTTCTGCTAACAGTACATAAAAGGAAATGAAGTCTTTTATTCCAAATGTCAAACTGCAAGATACATAGCTGCACTGATGTTAGCTCATGAAAACAAAACCCCCCACTGAGGGCAAACCCTAGTGTATTAATGTGTGTTTCTCTCTAAGAACTTCACTTTTTATTGCTCTTTGTGACACATGTTGGAAACACCATGTGTGCCTGTATGAACTGTGGCCTCTGTGCTCAGCTGGGTTCTCAGGAAGAGGCAGCAAAATTGAATCACTGCACAAAGTTTTGTGCTGTCAGACAGCTTTGGTGCTCTCTGTTGAATATGTCTCACACATTTTGCATGCAGCCATTCGTATATGTACGTATGTAGGTGCATGTGTGTGAGGTGGTGTGGGTCTCTTTATCTCGTTGGAATTAGACCCTTAGCTCTCGTTCTTATCACTCTGTCCTGTTTGCTCAGGCCTTGCAATCTTCCACTTCTCAAATGTGGGTTTAGAAAAAAAAAAGAGGATTAACCCGTTAGCTCTCGTCATTTCTACTTGATCCTTCATTCAGCCAACTGCCGAAGTTTCAACGCCAGTGGCTCCTCCCCGCCCCGCCCCCACGCATGGGCTCTTGCCACCTATGGCAGCAGGTGGTCCCTCTTTAGCCAATTAAGGTGTTAAATGAGACCTAAGGGTCTTATTGTCCAGTATGTAATTTGAGGGATTTCCTTTTTTATGTTTTATAATGGCAATATGTGGCTATTTGTGAGCCAAAGAGAGGAAGTGGTCTTCAGAGTGGAGTGTCTTTGAGAGCTGCTTCGAATTCAGTGCATAGCTTAAAGACATGGGTGCAAGTATTCCCATGATTTACTCAGGTAGAAGTAGCAATACCACACTGTGCCAATGCTCTATTTCAAATAATAGTCCAGAAGTGCAAGCATCAAAATATGTTTTAAATGGCATGCATTGAATGGCTCACTTTAAAATATTTGCAACTAGATAGTAATCATTGTTACGTCAATGTATACGTCATCTTAATATATAATAAATGTATTTTGAATTAATTTTGAATTCTTAATCCCACTTTGCTGAATGTACAGTAAATGTAGTGGAATAAACAATACATTTGCCTCTGAATTGTGATAGCATAGAGATATAAAATTGTAGATGAAGAATATATTCAAGTAAAGTACAAATACCTCAAAACTGCACTTAAAACTAGAGTGTAGAACTTTTACATGTAAATCAATGTCTGTTACATCCAAGCCCTTGCTACATGAGTTCACACAATCCAGGTGAATCTCTGTATATCGCAGTAAACAGAGTTTTAACTCTGCCTTCTGGGGTGGCATTCCCATGCTTTAGAGAGTCAAATTAAAAGCTTCTGATGCTCCAGATAAAATGGAAATTCGGCCGTTAGAGGAAGGGTTACAGTGATTCCTAATACAGTGCTTGTGTAATCACTCTCACAGCCAGAAGGGGTTCTGCACTGCAGATTTAAGTACAGTACTTGAGTAAATGAATCTAGTTGCTTTCCATCAGTGGTCATCAGGAGCATACTTGAAACTGATTCTCAGGGTCTCAAGATGTCTGGTAAGTCTGTCCTTACTGTTAAGCCTGCCCCCAAATTTGGTCATAAAATGCAAATTTAACCCTTAAAATGTAAACTCAAGTGATGGGGAGGGAAAATATGCATGTGACAGAAAGGCCAGGCAGGAAAAAAACAGGCAGTGTTGAGTGGCAATCACATGGAGGACTCTTCAATCAAACATTGCTTTTTGCTATGTTGCTGATTTGCATGAAGAGTGTTTTTTACTGTCACCTAAACAGATGGTTGCCCTGAAAAGAAAATCACTGCACATCAGCCATCACAGTAGGGTTTAAATTTGTCCTTTGTTCTTTGGTTAAAAAATGCCACGCGCTCACTTGGAGGCAGACTCTTGCAGTTTAGTCTGAACAGAGGGCTAAATCGGCAGAAAAAGATGCCTGTGTAAGTTTAAGTAGCGTAATGTAGATGTAATCTTAGTAAACCTTCCAAATAATAGCTGTTGGCAATGTAAAGAAATTACTCAATCTATAGGGGTGAATTCCCACCGTGGAGACCCAGCAGGGGATTTAAGGGGATTCACCCCTTAGACTGCTCTACAGCTGCTTTCACAGCAAGCTTTGGTCTGGATATTAAATGTTTTATCACTCTAGCCAAGGTCTAGTTATTGTGTGAGGATGAGATAACACAAGAAACCTCCAGGTCCTTATCTTGTGGCTGCATTTTTTTTCCAGTCTAGGTTCCATCCAGGAACCACTGACAATTCAGAATTTGAAAAACAAACAAACAGAAGAATCAAAAAGATGAAGATGTTACTGCGATGACAACATCGGCAAAGTTGCATTGCAGCATGTGGAAATCTGGATTCTGATGTTGTTTTTGTTGGCAGACACACAATTAGAGTTTTCCTTAAGCACCAGGAACACAAATTACGTCATGCAGGCGGCACACAGTACATTATGCTACTCATGCTCCCTTTCAGCAAATGTGAGAGTGCATGTTTGGAGCACACATATGAAAAAAGGCTGAGTTTCATTAATGTCTGTATTTATTGATTGTAGCATGGGGAATTAGTTGAAGATGTGTTGAAGTGTGGGATCAGCTGGTGTAGTGGTGGGTTTGAATAAAATCCTGCAGCCTCAGGTCATAATCAGTGTAAATGAAAAATAACTAGACTGTCGAGCACCTACAGCAGATTATTATCCCTTTTGAGGACGCTTAATGTGGAAAACATTTGATGGTTCTTTGTTTACAAAGATTCAATACATCTAGTGCCAGTGCATTGTATTCTCGTCATTATATGCACTTCGTTGCTTATATAGAAAGATTTTCTAAGCATCAAACTTGCGTCCTTATTTGGGGAAGCGAGGAAAACGTGTAGTGGCGCAATGTCATTTGCATCACTGAGCATATAGGAAATCATAATGCTTGTGATCCACTGTGCCATGAAACAAAGAGACCACTTCTGCTTCCCTCTGCACAGGAAGAGTTAACAGAAGAGCTTTTTTGTAATCACTTCTGTCTCTGAAATTACATATATGACACATGAAGACAGAGGTGGTATCACAGCCAGTATTGCTCTTGGCACAAACATGCATTGCACCACTAGGCATTGCGTGACAGTGATCATTTGCGTTCAGAGTGAGACTACTTAAAATGTTGAGTAATGACTGCTGTAAATAATAGGGTCTCCACACAGTGCGTGCATGAGCTCTTCTAAAGTGAATTGGCCCATGTCACTTAATGCAATATTACTGGATAGTCCAGAGTTGCTACCCATAATTACCGGTGTCTATTCTCCTGGAGTCCACTGACATGTTTTGTTCTTTACTTGCAGTATGCAGAACAGAGACAAGTTGTTTCAGTCAAACTAGATCCAGTTAGGTAAGATGCCTTAATCCTGCTTATACTGCTGCTATTCTCCATCTGACAACTGTGGGTGTTCAGTTGTGCTTCTATTGCCCTTAAAGAATGTAATGAATCAATATTGAGTATCTGTCGGCTGCCTCGCTACATCTGCTCCGTCAGTTGTCACTTCCTTCATGCTCTTAGGAAACACAAGTTTCACAGCTCTTGTTTCCTTGCGCAACATTTCTTTGACATATACGGCCATACTATAGGGGACTAAAATATTTTTCCTGTGGCTCTCAGTTGGTTCTTGTTTGATAGAGTTGGTTATTTTGCAATACTTTGTTGACGTGTTACATTTTATTTAACACTGCAGAAGCTGTTAAACTTTTACCAGCAGTAGCGGAACTTTGCGCATTTGAAGTGTAGTTTATTTCTCTGGTATTTGACCTGCTTAGTGATGAGTTGCAGGGTGTCAAATGTATGCTTAGAGCTCGACTTACTCCGTGTATATTCAAAGAAAAAGAAGACTTAGGGACTTTGTTCTTTGGGCTTGTATTCAAATTTGCAAACTGTGTCATTTCCTGACCACAGATGCAGAAATTTTACCTCTTGTTACACCTGATCAGAGATTATTCAGCTGTTTTTAAAAAGTTTCTTGCAAGTCAGTTTGTGCTTTTTTACATGCATAATTGTTAGGGCTGAACGATTAATCGATTTAAAATCCACACCACAATTTGAAACAATGTAATTAGCAAAGCCCAAAGGCTGCAATTTAGGGTATACGTCATGCAGTGTGTCTGACTCAGGGTTTAAGCTGTCATGTCAGTGGTTCATGCTGTCCTCCTTGTGTGACAGTCATGCTTTTAATGGTAACTTAGATGCTCCATCATACGTATTAAATCTATTACACAGTGAATATAGAACTGAAGCTTGACTTAAAAAAAAGAATATTGCAGTATCCTGTCCGACAAATTGCAATTAGATATTTTACCCAACTTGTTCAGCCTTTAGTGTTGGACAAACAAACCCTAGAGGCATAGTTTCATGTTAACAGATCCCCCAGAAACAAGTCTGTTGTAAACGTTCGACTTCACTGACATTTTTAACATTTATTAGCATGAGGGGGGAAAAGTACTGACAAATTTTTTGCAACACTTGTGGCATGTGCATTTGATTTCTTACGCGTTTGGAGATCACTGATATTGTGTAAATATAAGTTGATCTTCCACATGAGTCAGACCTGCGTAGTGTTACACAAGCTGTTATTTTCCATTTGGATTCATGTTAAGCCACTGAAACATTGAAAAACACATCTCCTGGTTGAAATGTCTGTTTCCAACAGTAGCAATAAAATAACCAGGATGGGTGTTTGCATTGTCTTCTATCTCGTTATGTATTTAAAACTATGTAAACAGATGATATGGAAAATAGTTAGTTTTCCTGAGAAAGCGAACCTAACTTCACTAGAATTTCTATCGCCAGTCGTAAGGACCTTCGGCCTGGAGGGTATAGACTGTTTACCCTCTCATGTGCTCTGAACATGCCTACATGTAATTATACTACTGCTGTACCTGATTTTCTGTGTAATTCCAGTGAGTCACATGCAGGAGATAAACAACCCCTTCTCATTCAGGAAAAAATAACACCAGCATTGGAATGATGAGGTATATTATGGTGGATATTGCAGTGATATTCACATAGGTCAGCATGGCTGAATGTAGTTTTACAGAAGGGGTTTAATGGATGTAGTAATAATGTAATAATGGCAAATGTCACTTAAAAATAGCAGCTTTCAAAAGTTACTAAAAAATTCCGTGGAATAGCGGTATATCACTTTATGTAGGTTATGCAAAAATACTGGTGCATAGTGTTGCCTTTCATGGGAGTAAAAATGCTAGTTATACTGATTAAGCTGTACCTTATAAATGAGCAGAATTCATGCTTTCATCCAGTGCGTACCCAATGAATAAGAGAAATGCAAAACCTGAAGTTTCTGAAAGTACAGGATCGGGGCAGGTGTTGGTTACAGAGGTCGGTCTCTTCATGTATTAGTCAGCATAACTGAATGAGTGGTGGCGTACAGTCACAGCTGCCTCCCGTCATGACTGCTGCTTCAGCGTGTCCAGCACCTGCACTCAAATTTAATTTCCCCACGTGCTGTTTACTCTGTGTGCAGCTCTTATCTGTACCTTATTGATCTGAGCACAGCCTCTCCAACCCAGACTTCTCAACATTTTGCGTGTATTCTAGGTAAATGGTAGGTTGTGCGGTAACATTTGACATAGGAACAGACATGATTTCAGCTCATTTCTTATAGCACAGACTGCTTTGCATACCTGGGCAATTTTTTGCAGCATGTGTGTAGGAGAACTATTGCCACCTACACAAGTTGCGAAAAAAACTCCCCTCTATGCCTCTTACTTGGAATAAAAATTTTCATAAGGGGAAAACACACAAGTCAAACCTAAGTGACGTGACAGCATTTCATATTTATTGCAGGTTTCAACAAAACTTAAACAGTGTTGATCAGACAGTGCTGTCTCATTTGTGTTGATTGGTTTAAATTAATTTTGACTTCAAGCCAACCAGGTGCAGAAAGTGACTGTTCTTCCTGTAATTTCACTTCCTCGTGTTGTTGAAACATTTTGTCCTGTGTGAGCAGCTTGTTTGGTCTGGTTTTGTGATTATTCTTGCACATTTTGCACAATAGATATTAACTCCAGGACAGCGTGTTCATGCTTCACAGGGATTTTGGATTAAATTTGCATTTTAACGTGTGAAATTGAAGATTTTCTTCTCTGTCACATTTTCGTAACTCGTGCTTTGAGTTGACAAGCAGTCTCTGTAGTCATCGCTGTAGTTGTCTGCTCTTCTGTAACTTACAAAATTTTTTAAAATTTTTGGACATTTGACAGTCATGAGTGTAAAAATGATTAATCAAGTTCCTCAAACAGTATGCAGTACTTTTTCTTTCAGTATCATCGATTGACTTACTTTATCTCCAGCTCTTTTAAAATATGTTTCAAAACAGGGAACTGAACTAGTTTTATGGGAACAATAAATTACAACACTAGCAAAGCAAGAAAAACACTGAAAGTGTGCACTACTCTGCCAAGGCTGTTCATTCCCCAGATGGCTTTGTCAGAAATGCAGCATTTGTTTTTTTTTTTTATAAATGCAGCATTTGTTCATTAGTTGATGATTGATGATCAGAAATCCTGGCAACATAGAATGCGGCCATTTATTTTAGATGTACCCACCAACAAAATGACCTTGCGCTGAGCACAGGCTTGTGTTATGCATGTGTACATTATGTACGGATACGGAATCACATAAATTCACAATTCCCACAATTTAATCAATTGTTCCTTGTATCATTTCCGACGGAAAAGTCCCAATAAGTCCGCAGTGGTCAATTTGTAGTAGGATCGCAATCATGTGATCGTCAGCAGGCAGCTGACGTAGTGCTCACTTGTTGTCATAGTTACAGTGACGCCATGCCACTATCTCGCAATGATACAGAAATCTTTAACAAATCTGTGGATCCACACTATAAGCCGCATCACTGCCAAAATCTAATCACTTGATCCTTGTGTCATGTCTGACCTTCCCTGAAAATTTTATCTTAATCCATTAATCCATTTTTGAGCAATGTTGCTAACAGACGGACAGACAAACGTACGCCAATTGTTACAACTCCGCCGCGTTCCTTGGGGAAGTAATAAGAGTGTTTGCTAATGTGTTTATCAGATCAATATTAAATCAATGGAGAGTGTTGAAATGTTTTTTTCAGTGAAAACCAAACGATGGAAAGTTGATTTAAACATCTATTTCTATTTGGTGGATCTGATGTTTCACAGTTTAAGCACAACAAATGTCTTTTGCCCGTTAACTGAATGTACTGTGGTTAACAGACAGTGAGGAAGTAACAGTCTGCTGTTTTTCTCTCCCTCAGGTCGGTGTAGTCTGTCAGTGAAGTTTTGAACTCCCACCTTCACTTCCACTGCTTGTGCCTCATTGAACGCTGTGTGACTCAGCCCAGCTACCGACTTTGGTTTCCCCCAGCCGCTGCAGGAAAAACCATTGAGACAAGAGAGCAGCCTCTGTCTCTAGAACTGCAACTGACCTCTTACTGCATGTCTCAGAGCGCTCACCGACCCCCCTCCTCTTTTTCCTCCCTCCACTCCTTCTCAAGGACCTACATTTCCACATAACCATCCCCTCCAAACCTTCAGCCAGCTGTTACCTGGTTCATCACAGGCACAGTTGTCAGTTGCTTCCTCTTGGAAAAAGGTTCGAACGTTGTCCCCCGACCAGCCCCCAACTGGTGCTCGTTCAGTGGGGGAGGGAGGGGAAGGAAGGCCACTGATTGCTGTGCCGCTTTCCCTGGAGATGAAGCTGCAGGCTGTCATGGAGAACCTGCACAGGCAGCAGAGGGCCAAACTGTTGATGGAGCAGCAGCTGCAGCAGCAGCTGCAGCAGCAAGCCGCCGCACAACACACTCAGGTCCGCACAGGTGGAGGGGATGAGCCGATGGGGAGCCCGGCCCCTGAGGCAGAGCAGGCCCAGATGGCAGCACTGGCAGCCATGCGTGCTGCAGCGGCCGGGCTGCAGAGGGTGTCAGACAGCCCCATGTCAGAACGCAGCAGCGGTGGCGAAGAGGAAGGCGACGATGATGACAATGACGAAGGGGAGGAGCCCTACAAGGACATGATGGGATCAGATGAAGAGGAGCAGATGTGAGTAGATTTCTTCAAATCAGGTGTATTAAAGCTTCTTCTGTCTGCACCCCTGTGTTTAAAACTTTATTATTCTGTTTCTAATGTGCACACAGCAAACAGAAATGGGACGAGGAGGACTTTGAAGGTGAGATGGAAGAAGACTTTGACGATGACCTGACAGAAGAAGGTCTGCCGACGGCCCATGATGCTGTGGCCCCAGGGAAGGGCATCCTCCTGCTGCCTCACCGCCAGCTCCACCCCCATTCCCAGCTGTTGAAGGTCCGTCCCAGTGTCGAGCAGGAGCCGCGAGTAGCCATCCTCCCTCCACATGCTACGCACAGCCATCTAGGTGGGCAGGACCACGGAGAATGGACCTACGAGGAGCAGTTCCGACAGGTAGGATCACTTCGTGTGGCCTCTCCACATCCGCTGTGTGGAAGTTTGCTGTTGGTAAAACTCTCCCCGATAAATAGGGATTTAGTATAGGTAAGTGATTAAGTGATATGTAAGACCACTGTCATTGAAGTCTAGTCAAAGACTGCTGCTTTAGCTGTCCTTACTTCTGGTCACATTAGAGGAAGAATATCATTGCCTTCTTGTAGTACATTGGAGCACCATGCCAGCTAAATTCCTAAAATATCCTGAAGTCAGCTGCTGTAGCACACCAAGGAAGTACATAAATCTAAAATGTGGCTTGCTGACCAGCAAGCCACATCTGGCCTTGACACCCCTCACATCCATGGCATGGCACTTTCTCAGCAGCACATAATGTAATCCGACCAGGGTGGGAAATTGACACCAGCCGCTGGCCAAATGTTGATAAAGCCTAAGTTGAGGCTTTTCAGTTTGTCTTTGCCACCTGACATTCTGGCAGGGTCCACGTGTTAAAAGCTCTGGCCTAAAAAGTCTCTTTTTCTTGTGAAGCAGCTTAGCGCATGGTGAGATTTGGCATTTTATAACCAATGGAGTCTAAGAGTTTAAAAATAGAGTAGGTGCTTCTTTTGAATAGGACTGAGAGTTGAGGAAGAGAAGCTCAGAGTAGGAGGGAGGGGCAGGAGTGGGTTAGGGTGCATTTTAACAGCTTTACCATGCTGGCGTTTACTGTAAACATGCACTAACAGGCTGGATGTTATGAGGGAGGCCCTGGTGGAATAAGACGGGCTGTTTATGCGAAGAGATTTAAGACTGTCAACAGCTAAGTTTAGATGGAGGATTGCTGTCATTAAAAAGACGGAGGGAGGAACAATATAAGATCCCCTCACAGCTATCCCATGAACATATAAAACTGAACTCCTTGTCGTTAACTGATTAATTTTGTTGCATTTTTGCTGTAACTGTCACACAAAGTGATACCATCTCAAATTGTAAATAGTTTACAAATTAGATTGTCACCCGTCATTAGTGTAGTGTGAAATTAGTCATAAAGTCTCCTTTCGGGGAAATTGGATCATGACAGTAAACTTTTCCTGTAAAAATGAGATTGAATTTACATTGAAGATAAGTGACCTTTTCTGGCACGAAAGAAAGCACGTTACCAATAATCGCTGAACTTAAAGATCTCCTAGTGCCCTACACAAGCCCCCTTTTCAAAATTAAGAGAAGGCAATAGATTATGTATTTTCTAAATGCAAAGCAGGAACCTGGAATAGTATTTTTAGTATCCTCACATAAATTTATCAGTGAAACGTTGTAAGTGTGCCTGAGCTGAAGTTTGTTCTGCTGGGATTCAAGTGTGGCACATGCCACAGCGGCTTACATAACAGAAGCCTCTATTGAAATGCAAACACAATTGTGGCCTGTTGGAGTTTTTTAAACCATAAAACATGCTTGACATTATGAGCAGCAGTTTTTTTTTTTTTTTATCTGAGCAGAGATGACTGAACACTTTTTAGAAGAAAAACACTGATTTAGGATTCGTTAGAAGAAGCTTTTAGACATTTTTATTCATGTCTTCAGTATGTTGGAAGTGAATTATCTTTGCCACATTGCACCCAACCTACATGTGCTTCATTTTAAGCCTATCTATAGATTCTGTAATTTAAGGCCTATTTCTTGTAATTACAGAGCATATGGAATATAACTCCCCTAAAACCTATACTCTGCTTCTCTAAATAGTCCACCCCTCCCTCCGTAAAGCTTTGTGTGAATAACTTGAATTGATACTCTCATCTGGTGGTTTTCACATGTCAGGTAGGAAATACAGTCCATTTTTATCACTGACATGTCAGTCAGCAGTACATCAAGCGAGCTCACAGTTAATGCAGCTGACAGTTATGTAATCGAGGCAGCCAGTATCTTGGCTGTTAAGATAATGTTGCCCAATGTATTGTTGATTAAAACCTGTCACGCCTACACAACATCAAGTTCATCATGGAGACAGAGAGGAGGGGAAGACCAAACTGCATACTGTCATTTAAAACTGGGAATGGAAAAACAGCAGTCATATCTGCATGCAGCTCTCAACATCCTTCCTGCTGATAGTTTACAATATTGTGAAATCCAGGATTTTAGTTTTTCACATTAGTCACTAAGGAGAAAATTTACCCTTGCATGATTACAGTAATTAGCAGTAACTGCAGTCTGTCCTTTGATAAATATAGCTCCACACAAATCCAAATCGGTGAATCAGCCTCAATTTGTATACAGTAGGTGCAGTTTTTGTGTTGCTTCCTCTGAAGCTGACATTGTGGTTGTTTCTTGTCATGTGAAAAGTAGTTAAGTCTACACATCACAGATTCTTTTTGCTTGTAAAAAGATAAAGTTATAAGACATTTCTGTCAATGTGGTGATCTCAGCAAATAAGTATTCTTACCACAGTCATAGATGCCCTAAGCAAAAATGTTATGCTTACTAGGGCTGCATGCAAGTACATGTACCACTAAGAATTTATGCAGCCACTGGAAAAGTCAACAAAAAATGCAGTATGATGCAGCCATTAAGAATAGGAAAATTTAACTCAAAAAATCCCCATCATCACCTGTCCATGCCACTGATTTCTCATTGGAACAACTACATCTAAGGTTATGACTTCAGCTAGCTAAAATATGCTCGTTATTACCGTGAAAAATGAACAGTCGATACTTTGCCAGATAAACACTAAGCCTAAAAGTCCATATTTTTCAGTTTTGCATTTATTGTGAAAAATCTGTAACTATAAACTGCATTTTTATCTGATCACCACAAAACACTGCAGGGTCTCACCTGTTGGCTCGGTGTAAAACCACGGCCTCTGTGTTTATTTTTAATGAGGCCAGTATACTTTGTGCAGCATTTTAGGGTCTGAAAATCCTTCAAATTCACGGGACTGTTTCCTGGACTACACTTTCATTATAGTACTTCATTGTCTCACTGAGCTTGGAGCAGGTTGCCACTAAAAAAACTCCTTGTATTCTTTTACCGTAGGGCTGTTGCCTGCTGATAGGCCTCATTTTCTTCCAGTAAAAATGTCTATGATTATCATATGACAAACAAAGATGTCAGTTGTGAATAAATACAATGTCAGTCTCATTTTGACCTGAAGTGTAAAGCCCACTACTTACACTTACATGTGTTCTGGTGTTAAGTCGTGTGCAGGTTGAGTGTTTTGGAGGGCACTGGGTGGAGAGGAAGGGGTTAAGACTGTACAGTTTATTTTGGGCAGGTGGGTGGAGGCTGTTGGAATGTGCCTGATGGAGGGTGATAATGTGGCCACTAGGAACCTCACATCCTCAGCAGAAACCTTGCATGCCTCTATCAGCGTGGAGCAGTTAGAGTTTTTCCAAACTGAAAACTGTCCTTTTCTGTCTTTTGTTAAAGTTGCATCGTTTGTTTTGCACAAAACCAGATGTCTCTGCGTGGCATTACAGGCCCAAGGCAATAGTTTCTGACTAGAGCTCAACCAATTATCATCTTGGCTTATTATCAAGTTTAATAGTTATATTCTTTTCCAAAAATGAGCATCAATACTTTTTTAAATGATTGCTGATAATGTAAATTAATGTAGAATTGTATTCACTCTGTGGTCTCCAGCAGTATCCTGCCCACAGTTCTCTCTGATTGCTTACACATCACCAGTAACAGCCAATCAACACTGAAGGATACATATCGAAAAGCTCTACTTTAATTACACATACGTATAAAACATACAAAACAAAGTCATTTCATCAGCATTTTGGAGGCTTGTGTTATTCTAAATTTTTACACAAGGATTTTCATTTTTATGGAAAACGTATATTGGTAATAAATCTCCTTGATTAGCTAATTATCAGTATCAACCCTGGAAAAAAGCATGTTGGAATACCATCTATTCCTGCCCAAGCCCAAGGTAAAACTAACCTAAGGGATAGGAGAGAACATATAACAAATTCCCATGGTAAGCAGGGAGTTATATTAGTTAGTATAAAGTGCAACATTAAACAACACTGTAATCGCATTTTAATTTGACAGCAGGTTTGTTAATAAGTGCAGTAGCTATATAATATGAATTATGTTATGAAAAAGCAGTGAAATAAGTTCAAGAAACACATCTAGAGAAATATTATACATTTGTCTACATGCTATATAGGTGGAAAAACATGCACACAAACCCAACTTTTATGATAGGTATGCTTCCAGCCGTGTGTGGCTAAGATATCAGCAAAGCCCAGCATGCATTCCTGGTGAATCACCCAGCCACCTTCCTCATCTCTCCCCACTGCTGAAAGGTCAGACTAACTCAAGCCAAGAGGTGCTGTCTGATCAGATGTCTGGTTACACTGTGGTTTTAGGTGAATTAATGAAAATATTCAAAGCACTTTGCGAGCAGCGTCATATCTGACCGTGGCAGAGTGGAGCTGAATTAAATAAAGGACAAATGTATATTCAGGTGTCAAATTATGCCAGCGTCATTGGAATATTTTGTAAATGAAGCTGATTTATATGTCTGGTGGAGGTATTTAAGTGATACCCGTGCAACCCTCCTTCGTACTTGAGCTCCCCCCCCTCTGCTTCTTGAAATATCCGTATCAGTATCGCTCTTTGCATTTTTATTTCCAGGACACACTGATACTCCTGTTCACATTAGTAGTAGTCTATAGCCTGTAGGCATTCTTGCATCTGTTCCCATCAGCCAGAAGTAAAATGCTGGACAGGCTTGTCTGGGTTTATTCATTCATCCAGCTTGATATAGTGTCGACCAAGAGGAAAATAACAATTTTGGTTGTATCAAAAACAATGTTTTCCAGATTTTTGCGTCATATGTGACTTTGTTTCTGAAAAGTCAAGTTGATTTTGGAGTATTGAAAAGCAATTGTTATATACTATGAACAGCACAAAAAATCTATTGTCTTTCTGTTGTCCTGGGGCAGCAGGTAGGAGTCAGATAACATAAAACCTCTCAAAACAACTGTGCGCCTGTTTAGATTTCCACCAATACATGAAAAAACTGCAGATGAATCTGACAAAACCTAAATGTACAGAAGCATAAACAGGCATTAAATAGACTAAGTCATTCAGTATAATCCATATTGTTGCCATCTCAAAGAATCCTACTTTTACTTCAGTTATGTTAGCAATATTAGCTAGCATATGTGAAAAAAAGTAGGAATTACATAAATAGTGACCAATTATAAATGTACTGACTTGTTTTTTAGCCTCCTAATTAACTCTTCTGCCACTGATGTTTGTCAAGTAGCCTTAAAACACCAAGTTCTTTGCCTTTGCTATCTATCCACAAGATATTTGCGAATGCACAATCACAAGCTAGTTTTAATGTTGTGTCGTCTCTTCATTGCATGGATATACATAACTATAACCAACTGCCTTGCCCCTTTTAAATACAAGATCCTCCTCAGGCCAAAAATCATCCAGAGGCCATGCAGAGCCTTTGAAGTCTCCTCTCCTGTGTCTCTGTGTGCTTTAAACACCAGCATCTGGGCAGATGGAGCCCAGATGGACAGTAAAGTAGGGATGTCTTTAAAAATTCATGGCACTCACCATGATCAGGGTGAATGGAGGGGAGTTGGCATTAAACATTAAATTGCTCACACACATACACACACACACACACACACACACACACACACACACATTAGGAGTAGGGGGAGGGGGTTGTTAGTGACTACAGGAAGTATAGCTCGAATGAGAGCCAATTGGGAGCGACACTTATTGGGATTGCCCGTCAGGTTTCTGCTGATACAGCTGTCTGATAAGTGCTCGTTGAGTTTATATTCCATGTGTGGTGAGGCCTTTTGATCTCTGTTGCATCACTGTATGAATTGGTCATGTTTTTGAATTTTTATAGGGACTTTTTAAGTCAAAACTGAAACCTGTTAGGGAAAGTAATTTAAATCTCTAAATGTTCGTCTTTACCTGTGAAGTGGTAGTTATAATTGCATTTTTTCAGGATAAACCACAGACTATTGTTGTTCCACTGGCCTTTTTTCAGTTAATGAATAACTGATGTCAGACTATGTGTCTCTGCACGGATTGATCAATATTTTATACACTACTGAGTTTTTCTTTGATGCATTTGCCTGGATTTAACTTAGTATTTAAGAGTACATTAACTCTAGAGCAGCATAGTATTTGAACTTTTACGAGTGCATCCTCTGGAACTGCAGATCCTAGTCTGATACTATGCATTGTGTGCAACCTCTGCAGATTCATCTTAACTCTGTAGTCTGTGGGGGTTGGATTAATCGGCACTGGGGAGTCATTTAATTTAATTCATCTCAGCAGAGTGGTGTCTAAAGAAACCTTGGTGCTCAGTGATCTGTGTTTAACAAAACGACAATACAAAGTTAATGGGCCACGATGATGTCATGAAAACAAAATGCAAAGAAGGCAGCATGAGAAGACCACTAAGTCCTCATGTAAAGAGGGGAAAGAACGGCGCAGGAGGCGAAAGGTTAGGTGTGACTGAGGGAACAGGAAAAACACAGTCAGTTGGCGTTGGGCTCTGAACCACTGCCAAGTAGAGCGTGTAGTAAATGCTCATTTTGACTGTGAAGCACTGCAGAGCATTTGAATCGTGTCCAACTCCTAGCGTGCTGCATGGAGCTGATGTCAGAAACTGTACAGCCATGGGGATTCTGGAAATTGGCAGGCACTCAACACGGAGGAGGAGAGGGGGGCTGGAGCAGGAATGTAAACAAAGATTGTGTAAAGGCTGAGGCTAGCTCTTTCATCCTGTCTTTTTACTTTGCTGGTATACTTTGTTAGAAAGTATTAATTTAATTGTGGCAGATTCCCTGATTACTTGTGTGGTTACAGGCTCGAGCTTCCTCATGACTTACAGCTTTCATATAGAATGAGGTTAGGATTATTGTAAGCTTTGTAGACTCTGACAAATGCCTCACATCCTTCATTGGCTTTGCCACCATTATGTGTGGATGTTATTTTTTAGCTTTTTCTTCTTTCTTTCTGCAGAAAATATGTTTGCGCTGTACTTCATCTCATTCTTTTCTTTTTGTGTCCACATAAGGAACTCTTAACTGTAGCCTTGCGTCTCAGTGTACGTACAGAAATAGACATGCACTGAATGGTTTGAGTTATCAACACACAAAACCCTAAGTGACATCTTTTCATGTAAGGACTCAGTGGTAGGCATTCATTTGAACAAAAGCAGTGCATTTAGCGCCTTTGCCTTCAGATCCTTCTGAAAAGGTTGTTTGTGTTGAAAGCTTTCGTTCTTTGAAGAATCAATTAAGAAATAGGTCAGCATAGATAAAGATACATTTTCAAGGTCTGAGTTGCTCTTTGTCTCAGCTGGAAATAACACTGGACCTGAAAGCAGTGGAAAATAGATCTGCATGTTTTGCAGTGTGCCAGTAGTAGTGTGTGCAGTCAATAGGTCAGACATGCTGTCAAACAGGGCACAATTCTCTGATATTGTTTCATATCAAGCTCTGTTAGGTTTTGATCCTTAATCATCAAGGTTGGACCTTGTGACAACACTCTGGCAGCCCTCTGTGATAATAGCTAACCTTTTATGACTGTGAGGGCAGGAAGTCTGAGTTGTCATGCTCTGTTCATGCCACAGATACAAATAGTAATTCTCGTTTTTGCACCAGTCTACCTTGATAATAGATCTTTTTCACACTCAAAAGAGAACTGGTCATTAATAATATTATTTATTGTGCTTTCACTCCTTTTCCCATGCTCTGCTGTTGTGCACCTGATATGTTTAAGTAACATCTATTTCTATAGTTAAATATTCTGTCATTTATTAAAACTAATAGTCAGCTACTTAGATTATGAATCACACTATTACTCACTGGGTCTTATTTAGCTAGTACCTAAATTAATTTTTTTTTTTTTTTTTTTTAATTTTAAATTTAGCTTGAGGTTGTTTCAGGCCTGTGGTACCTAACAATCAAGGCAATAAAGATGTTAGTTGTGTACTTTAATGTGGGTTTTTTGTTGATTTCACCTCTGTAAAATACTACAACACTGCCATTTGTGATACACAGTTTATTATATTGCTATAATATTAAGTCAGTACATGAAGGCAGCATGCTGTCTTGTGCACCTCGACTGACAGGCTCAGAGTGAGGGCCAGTAAATTTCAATTCAATTCAATTCAATTTTATTTATATAGCGCCAATTACAGTCAAATTGTCTCGAGACGCTTTACAGAACCCATATGCCTGACCCCCAGAGCAAGCCAAAAGGCGACAGTGGCAAGGAAAACACCCTTTTAACAGGGAAAAAAACCTCGAGCAGAACCCGGCTCTAATGTGGGGGGACCCATCTGCCTGCTGGCCGGGCGGGTTGAGAGGGACAGAAGAGGTAGAAAGGTAGAGATAGAGGGATAGAAGTAGAGGGGTATAGGTAGAGAGGTAGAGATAGAGGGATACAGATAGAGGGGTAGAGATAGAGAGGTGGGGGGGTGGGACACAAGGACCATAAAACACAGCCACACATCTGAAGCATCCAGCATCCAGCTCTGGGACCAGGGACACTCGGAGAAAGGACACAGAAAGAAACAGAGTGAATGTAATGCAATAATGGTATATATAGTAAATACATAGGTAGTTAGAGAAGGGCTCAGTGCATCAAGAGAGGTTCCCCAGCAGCCTAGGCCTATAGCAGCATAACTAGGGGCAAACTAAAGGGACGTCAAGAGGGGAAGTCAGTTGTGCAAATGAAAACACCAGCATACCCCGTCAGGGTCCCCCAGTCAGCCCTAACTATAAGCTTTGTCGAAAAGGAAGGTTTTAAGCCTGGTCTTAAAAATAGAGAGGGTGTCCGCCTCCCGAACCCAAACTGGGAGCTGGTTCCACAGGAGAGGTGCCTGATAACTGAAGGCTCTGCCTCCCATTCTACTTTTAGAGATTCTAGGAACAACAAGTAAGCCTGCAGTTTGAGAGCGAAGAGTTCTGCTAGGATAATATGGTACTATCAGGTCTTTAAGATATGATGGAGATTGGTTGTTAAGAGCTTTATATGTCAGAAGAAGGATTTTGAATTCTATTCTAGATTTAACAGGAAGCCAATGAAGAGAATCCAATATAGGAGAAATATGATCTCTCTTGCTAACTCCCGTCAGTACTCTGGCTGCAGCGTTTTGGATCAGCTGTAGATATTTCAGAGAGCTATTGG
This sequence comes from Amphiprion ocellaris, assembly GCF_022539595.1. Lineage (NCBI taxonomy): Eukaryota > Metazoa > Chordata > Actinopteri > Pomacentridae > Amphiprion > Amphiprion ocellaris. Next base: position 23,372,008 of record NC_072767.1, on the reverse strand, counting down.
GACAACGTGATAATAAGGAATTACAGTAGTCAAGCCTAGAAGTAACAAATGCATGGACTAGTTTTTCTGCATCACTCTGAGACAGGATGTTCCTGATTTTCACAATATTTCTCAGGTGGAAAAAGGAAGTCCTACAGATTTGTTTTATGTGCGAGTTAAAGGACATGTCCTGGTCAAAGATAACGCCGAGGTTCCTCACAGTAGTACTGGAGGCCAATGTAATGTCATCCAGAGTAACTATATGCTTTGAAAGCAATTCTCTAAGATGTTTGGGGCCAAATACAATGACTTCAGTCTTGTCTGAATTTAGTAGTAAGAAATTATAGGTCATCCAGGTCTTTATGTCCTTAAGACAATCTTGCAGTCTAGCTAGCTGATTAGTTTCATTTGGCTTCATAGATAAATACAATTGAGTGTCGTCAGCATAACAATGGAAATTAATACAGTAAAGAGGCAGACAGCCCAGTAAAAGCTTTGTAAATGGCAGTACACTAGTGTATGCCAAGAGTCTTTATTCACAGAGGCCAGCGTGGGCCAGTAGCCCACTGATGGCAGCATTAGTGTATCCTGTATTTTGAAAGTAGTTCTTCGATGCTTAGCGCTGATGGGGCTCAACTTAGACCTGGCATGGTGTCCGGCTCAGAACACACTGACGTATACCCTGGTAATTATTTTTGGCTCGCGTGGAGTTCCTTCAGTTCCCCTCTGCTGAGATTAGCTGTGAACTGGGTTTGTATGTCACCGCATTGTGAGAAGGTTGTCCATGCTTTTGTTTAATCACATCGTGCAGCAACTCACACTGGAAGACATTAAGTGGCACACTTCACTCCAGTAAGCAGGAGTGCCTACATGCCAGAGCTTTCTGTGTCAGCGCAGAAAATACACAATGACTGCAGTCCTAGGTTTGAGCCTTCATTAATGGTATTAATCTTGTGTTTTACCTTTCAGTGCTTTCACTGAAAAGTCCTTCTATGTTACAACGGCATACAGTGTTTATCATTTTTCTGCTTATGTCTAAACAGGATGCTCATAACCATGCCTGTATACATCCTGCTTGCTTGCAAACATGGACATAAAATGTGTATATTTCAAATTCTTCCAAGGGTCAGATCTCTAAATGCTTAATGAGGAGGAAGGAGTGAAGCTCCATGCAGAGGACAAACCCAGGGGTTGCTTCAGGTCAAATTGCAGTCCATCCTCATATTGAGTGGAGGAAGCTTCACCACATGGTCACAACATCTGAGCCTCGGATGAACCACATGGACAGCAGTTTGCTCTCCGTGATGCTTTGTGGGCAAGATGTGTTTTAAGGCAACTGTTGGGACAAGAGTTAACCATTAAACTCTTTTCCCTGCCAATCTATCACTCTGAATGATGGCCCTAGCACCCGACCAACTGTCTACATCACAGCACGGTGCTCCATGCTGAGGAGCAGCAGCGTAGCAGAATTTCCATTCTTAGTCCTCCCAGGCCAGATTATATATCCTCTACCTGTCTCTCTCTTGTTTGTATGTAAGCGCCATTACAAACCTTCTTCTGAAACTTCAGCTGCCTTTCTATCTATGTCTCCATCTTTGTGCCTTCAGACATCAACTTTATCACGGCATCAGCTCTGGCGCTGAATAAATACCTTCAGCTTTGACACAGAACCATTTGATAATTATCTATCTCAGACTTACTCTGTAACATTTAGAGGAAGGTTGGTTTCTAGATAGATGCCATATTTAAAGACACTTCATCATGAAATATTGCAAAAATTTCCCACCAAATAACAGATACTTTGGGTGGTATCACGCTACTTTATGATCCCAAATTACTGCTACACCCATTTCCCCTCCTTCTCCGTCTGCTCAGTTTTGCCTTGCCCATTTTGAGCATCCATCCTTGCGATACTACTCATTAGCAATGCGGTTAGAAGAGATTGCTCACAGTTACATACATCCGACTCTCAAGGGCCCCGGAAAAGCTGGCTGCTATTTCTGATTCTTATCCAAATCTCCAAGCCATGGCAGCTGACCTGACAGCAACAGGCAGGAATGAAGTGCATGTGACTGTGGGATAGTTCTCATTCTGATTTAATGTCCTGTCTTCATCATCTGGTTTTCACCTTTTTCTCATGTCACCAGAGGATACTATATATCCAGTAATGTCCAGCTGAAGGTGAGCATAAAAATCCTTTGGCACAGCCCTGCAGATTGAGCCTTAGCTTACAACCTGTCACACCATAAAGAAACCATGTTCTCTGTGATCATTGGATTTCTGACACATCATTGAATTTCTACAGATATTTTTTTTACCACACGGAAAGTTATGTTGCATGGCAATACGAGCCAAACTTACAAAAAAAGCAAAAAAAGGGCAGCATTTTACATTTTTCCTTACATTTTCCCTGCCTTTTTAAATGTATTTTTATGTGGAAAAATAAATTGAAGTGGCATATTAGAAAAGGTTGATGGAAATGCCAAAAGAAAAAAAAATCCGAAGTTTCACAAAATAGGTTTTACACTAGATTTTAGACTTTAAAAAAAAAAAAAAAAAAGGGGGGGGGGGTGTTAATGCACACTTTCCTGAATAAATTCTGATGGAGCAAATATTTGAACAAGACAGCATATAACACAGCTAGCAATAGAACAATTACAACTTCCCCGACTGGCAGCAATTTCTGAAGACTTCTCCCCCTTTTTTTTCCTGTTGATGGCCTTGGTTTTGTTTGTGTCTTCTTTTTGTTTCCATCTTTTTCTACTTTGATTACAGCCTTATGTAACATAGCCAAAACCACCACCTTCTGACAACACTACAAAGCAGACTCATGTGACTTTACCAATAACCAGGATGATTTAAGTTTGGTCAATCCTGAACTTGATTTGTTTTACCCAACTCGTTGAGAAAGCTTGAATCACGTCCATAAGCCATGAAGAAATGGTAGCCTCAGGACATTTATGAATCACTGCTGCTTGGTGTTGTGCCACAGTTGACACATTTAAATGTGGTTTTCTTCAGCAGCTATGCAAACCTGCTGTGTGTCATTCATGGTTTCATTCTCTAACTTGCTTATCACTTTCAATAATTTTCGGGCCAAATGTGACTGTTGCCGATAAAGCAAACATCAGTTACAGTCATAGCAGTCATGTTTGTGTCAGGAGGTTGTTGGCTACTCATCCTCAGTCGATGGAGTTGAATTTACGGGGCCAGCCGGTCAGTAAGGATTATGATGTGTTTCATCCTGCTTGTCAATAAAACACCGTTCAGAGCATCGACAGTCCGACAGCTCTATTGTTGCTGTTAATTGTGTGCTTGTGGGGGATGGGGAAGAGCAGGGCGGAGCACACAGGAGACAAAGATGGATTCATTTAAGATGTCAGTTTATGGGGACATGTCGGAGCAGTTCCTGTCAGGCTGCTATGGTGAGCTATTTTCCAGACCAATGTTAGACACACAGGGAAGCAATTTAATATCAGACCAAAGTAACAAGTGTTGCCTAACTTCCACTGTATTTGAACTGTTCAGCAGACGTACAGGAATGAAAGGTGACACTTGACATCAGTTTGTGGTTTTTTTTTGTTGTTGTTGATCCTGTTCTACTGATATATTTCAGTTGTCAGCCACACAAAACACGTTCCAAGGGTCATTATGGGTAGAAGTGTTGTTGGTTTTTCTCCTCTTTCAGCCATGTGTCCTCATATGTTTTTATTTGTGATTTGTCTTTATTTCCAAATGGGCTCTTCGCAGCCTCTAGAAAACAGGGAAATTAGATCCTTTCAATCAAAGAAGGATGTGAATGTGTAAAAACAGATGTGTCTTTACTCCCTGTTTTGTGCCTACATGACATTCGGCACCATTTTCAAGTACTGTGGGTATACTCTGATTCGCCATAGTATTAAAACCACCTGCCTAATATCGTGTAGGTCCCCCTTGTTCCACCAAAACAGCTTTGAGGGTATGGACATGGGACTCCTGGGGGTGTCCTTAGGGTCCTGTGGGGCATTTGTGGATCTTGTTTGTTTTAGCTCACCCTGCATATGCTCGATTACATTGTTTTTTGGGGGGAGACGGATGCAGTGCCATTGTCGTGGGCAGTTGTGCTTGATGTGGAACAATGTTTTGACAATGATATGAATGCTGGGATGTAAAGTTTCCCAGCAGAGCTTTGCATTGTTGTGAGATGATCACTCACTCAACTCTGCAGTGGTTTTAATGCTGTGACTGATAATGAAGATACTTCTGTATCTAGAGTTCTGTCTGTCTGACTGATGGAGTCTCAGTGCTATGTGTCCTTTTCTGTTCAGTGTAATTTAGATTTATTTAGTGCAAAGCGCATAACAAGAACCATATGAAGCAAAGTTTAAAGCATTGATATTTGAATACTAGAAAGTGTTTCTGTTCTTGTTCTTAGCATTCATTATCTAGTGATGCACAGTGATAACCGATGACTAAACAGGCAAAAGTCAAACTGTGTTCTCAGAAGCATACAGAGACATCAGTTGCGTTCACATTGTTGGATTAGCAGATGATCTATTAAGAATGTTGTGCAAAGCAGAATCCTAAACAACAAAGGGAAAAAACAACAAAAACACTTAGGGAATTTGATTGCTTTTAAATTTATGTCAACCAGAACAGACAGATTGAGAAATTCGTAGGTGTGTCATTTTCATACCTTATTTCCCACCTTCTGCTTTTCAAGGTGAAAGACAGCTCAGCCTTTCAGTAATGATTGTGTAAGGAAATGAACACTTCCGGTGCATACTGTATTTTTTTTACATTTCTGTAAAATTAGACCTCAAGCAGTCTAATTTTGTCACAAAGAATTTCACTTCTCCACTTTTATCACAGCAAAACCTGTAAGCTGGTTATTGTGGCATAAACTATGCTTTGTATATTGATCCAGAAAAGAACAAATATGGCTACTCTAAGCCTTAGGTGTTGCTGTGTCTCGTAACTTCAACCTGCAGCTTTAAAAAAGAAAAAAAAACATCACTTTTGGCTGCCAAAAGTAGTGACACAATTCAGCAGAATTCTTTCTCTGTGAACGTCTCCGTCAGCTCCGTTTATGACCTTACTGTGATGGCTGTAATCAGATAATAGCTTCAATAGTCACAGTATTGCCTTCATTGCAGTAAAAGTGAATTATAGGCTTGGATATAAGCCCTCTCAGAGAAATTCCTTCTGTATACAGAAGAAACCTTGTTTTTACTGAGGTCAGACTGATGTGAACTCACAGCTGATGAACTACAATTACAAACCCAAGTTAATGTTGGCCTTCACTTCATCTGGTATCCAGTGGGGATTTGTGTTTGCTGGAAATAACAAAAAAACAGACGGACAAAGCAAGACTTCTCAAAACGTCAGTGTGGTTTGAAGTAATTGTTTAATTATGTGATAATGAAAATAGTTGTTAGTTTGAGCTCTAGTCTCATTATATTGGGATAATAAAATATCCTCTGAGGAGACACAGTAGTGAAAACACAAAGCTTTTAGTAAACAATTAAAGGACAAGAGTAAATAGGAACTAACCTCATGTGTTCCTTGTTCACCACATGTTCATTTTCATTACATGCTAAACAGTTTATTGTGGAACTAAGAGAATATAATTCATACAATAACATTACACTTTCATTGTGAGCTATCCTGTCCTGCTGGTTGTGTTTGTGTTGATACATTAATGACACGTGTACAGGGGTTTTGACCTGGAACAATACAGTGATTGAATATGACTGATCATGTGTTTGTATGTAGCCCCTCTCCCTACTCTCCCCACTGCTGTGTGTGTTTGTGAGGCTGAGGAGCTGCTCTTTTAGCATTGGGTTAAAAGGGAGTAAGACTCAGTGTAAATTAGGTTTCTGCCATCTAAAGTTACAGAGAAAAACGATTTCCAATAAATAAAATAAATTTGTCAAGGGAAGAATGAAGCACACCTCAGGGTAATCGCTTTGTGTTTATAGAAGTGTTATAACCACATTTGAGGTGTGCTTGCCAGCTGCTATAGTTTCCTGCAGTAACAATGCCACACAGCCCCACTCATTTCCACAAGCTCCTTCACCTAATATGATCAGAACAAGAGTTAAAGTCACTCAACCTGCAGTAGTCATAATGCACTACACAATACATTCAAAGTTACAAACTGAACTGTATGCACTATCCAGCATGAGTAGCCTAAAGACAGAGTTGAACCCTCAGTTCATCTCTGGCTTGTTGCACATGTGACTGCTGTGTTGTGCAGTTTAGAAAGCAGCCATGCAGGCTGCGATAGATGCACATCTGAGGCACAGCTCAAGTCTCACCGTAGCGGCTCTTCATCTAGAGTTTTGCCGTGGAGCCTATTTCTGACCTGTGATGTTCCCACCAAAAATATGGTGAGAAGATATGTTGATAGTCATATTGACAGCATTCCACTGGCATTAACTGATAGCCTTCACTATTGCGTCAATCTCTAGGATATATCTGAATATCTCAGACATGAAAAATGTTTTAGCATTACTTGTTATTAAAGGAGAAAGTAGCGGCTATGTGTGTACTATATAGTCATAGCAGAAGCTCAAAGTAGGCTATAATTATATAACGTCAATAATATAAGCCCTGGTCTCATTACATTGAGATATATTAGGATACTCATTACATTTTCACCCCAACCAGTCAAGGCAGATGGCTGACATCCCTAAGCCAGGTTCAGTCAGAGGGTTTTTTTTTTTTTTTTTTTTTTTTTGTCTTTCTCTGTAAAGAGGCTGTTTTTAGTTTCTTCTCACTGTCACCAAGTGCTTGCTCGAAGGGGATCCAAAAGACAGTTTGGATAGAAGTGGCGATATATATATAAAATTAAATTGAATTAGATAGCAGAACATTAGTTGAGGGGTAGTGTTTTTGTTGAGTTCTCCTTTTCCTTACTCTTTCTCTTGCTCTGAGTGAGTCTAAACTAAAACAATAGAACTTAGATTTATATAAAACATTTTTTTATTGATGGACCTTATCAAAGGCAAGCCCACTGTAGAAAAAGAACCGGCAATAGCAGCCCTGCAGCACCAATGCTGGCAGTTTGGACATAAATAGCCATGCGAGCTGCAGCAGTTCAACAAAGTAGCTGTTCCACACAGGTGAGGCAACAGTGCGGCACGGGTTTTAGTCAGTATTTATAGTAAAATTTGCGGTTTTATAGTTTGATAATGCTGCTGGGTGGTTTTGGGAGAGGTAACAGCTTTTTGTATTTGGAAGATTTAAGCTAAACTTGTTTAAATTTGTATTAGCTGTCCTTTTATTTTCTGTGAGTAAGTAAGAGCTTTCTAGCCTCAGACCAGCTGCTCCCAGCATTTAAAACAACTACATGTAGTGTGAGTAGGCAAGTGTGCTACGTTACCCCTCCCCTGAGGAGTCAGTTATACCTGAAACATTACTTTACTTGCACAAAAAATGCAGTTTAAACCCTTCTCTTTTTTCATTTTCTTTTCTTTTCTTTTTTGTTTGCTTTGACCTCTTGTGTGTTTACAAGTTTGTGTGTGTGTGTCAGCCTCACCTCAAGGTGATCGAGTTGATTGACAGGTGTAAGGGAGCATGTAGGTGATACCCCTGCCTTCTCTCAGTTTTGGTTTTCAGTTGCAAAGCCTTTATTATGTGTTATGTGACACTTGTGTGCCAGCACGACTGACTTCCATTTGCATTAACAGTGGAGCGAACCCCCCAACACACCTACACCCTCTCTCTGTCTACAGTGTCACTGACCACCACCACGACTTCTAGTGGTGCAAAGGCTACTCATTGGTTACTGATTATTTGCAGTAAAGAACCGCTTTGTGTTTTTTTATGTCTAAGAGCTGTTTATAATTTATCTGCTGATGGGCTGTGACTGACCCACATAACCAGCCGGGGTGGGAAACTGTCAGACAACAGTCAAACACTAAATGCTTCTTCATGTGAGGCTGTGAAGTCTGAAGTCTGAAACACTTTCCCAGACAACATTTGGTTAACTTTCCACTGTCACCATTTGCCCCAGTAACAAAGCTGTCCTTGGTGATAATTGTGAATTACAAAAATCTGTCTAACTCCTCACACAATCATTTACTTTTAAAAAAAAAATCTTTACCTGTTTTGTAGAGCTAAAGAAATTTTAGTGTTTGGTAATGTATAGTAACAAAACCCAGAAGAGCAATCTTCTTGTCAACTCTGCACCTTTAATGGGACTTTTTTTTTTTGTTCCAGAGGATTTGGTCAAGGGGCGTGTTCCTTGCGTTACCAGTTGGCCCAGTTTCTAGTCGTTTATCTAGTTTCTTATTGTTTATCTGAGTAGCAGAGCTTTAATCCTGGAGGGGCCCCTACCCCAGCACACATACTATAGATGTGAAAACCTATATAAGCCGTGTACAACCACACCCACCTCAGCCTGATAAAAGTCTGCATATATGAGGGTGGGTGGTTGGTGGTGGCAACAACAGGGGAGTTATAATGTACACAAGGATTGTATATATGGAACTGAGAGAGGACGAGAGGTACACAAAAAGAGAAGGAAGCTGTAGAGTTTGAGACAAATGGTAATACAGATAGAAGTGTGTAAAAGACTTAAAAATAAAAAGACAAAGAGCTGTGACTCAGGGCTGAAACCTTCAGACCCAAAGCTGTTTTCAACCATTTCCTTCCATAATGGAGCTCCATTAACAGCCTCTCTCCAAGCCACAGGTCGACATGTTTATAATGATACGTTGTATGAAGAATGACGTGGATTTGTGCAGCTGCTGGACAAACATAGTTTAGTGCAATTTTTAAAGAAATCACTGACTGCTGGATTTAAAATTCCAATTTCAAATAGTTTGTTGTAGCTGCTTTAAAGCTCAGCCTTTCCTCCCTAGCTCCAGTTTATTTCAAGTATTTATCTTCACACCCAAGGCCATTGTGCTAGCATGGCCTGTCTTCTGGACCATGTTTGTAATAAATACTTCAGGGTGAACCAAAAGCTGAGTGTTTAATTGCATAGGCTGCTCCATGGGTGCAAATACCCTGCGAGGGGAGCCATCAGTTCATTAGCTGCATGTCGTTCCACTGCTCTCTTTCCCCACCCTCCCTGCCTCTCTCTACTCTGACTGTGAAATAAAGGCATGGAACTATTGAAAAAATAGTCTTTGTAAATACTGCGATTCAAGCAGTTCTTTTTACAACGCAGAGTAGATTGTGATGGGAGAATATGTGTCATTTAGCCCATTGATTGCCCCGTGTGTTATGCTGTAAGCTGCACAATTACAGTGAAAATTGCAATCCAGTCATGACAACGTTTCAAAAGGACTTGATTAATTTGATTGGATTTAAACTGCATCCTTCTTTATTCAGTTATTTATACTCTGAGTATACATTTATTCAGATGAAGCTAGTTAGAAAATTGTGTTTCAAAGCTAATTTCTTACTTGTCTTTCTTAGACTGACTCTTGCACAGCACACCAATATTCCATATAATGTCACAATTACTCGATTGTATTTCAGTGTGGAGGGTAAAAATAACATTGCTCAAAGAAACCTGGATAAATTGTCCTTGAGTGCTATTATGATGGTATGAATTGTAACACGACTTAATGTGATCACTGTCTGTTGAATAATCAGTTTGTACAGGCAAAACTTTAAATGTAAAATAAAATTTCAGAAACACGGGTCAAAACAGAAAGTTATAGCTGCAAGGATTTAGATCACATGTTTATTGATAAAAGGCAGGATACTGTGTTACTGATACTGTTAATAGCAAACTCAGGATGAGTCATGAAACTGGATATTAGTAAGACAGATACTTTGAGCATGTTAACACTATTCACACTTGAGTGTAGTCTGCCAGATCCCTCGGTTGGCAAGGAAACGGTAAAATTAATCAACACACAGCCTGTCAACTCTGCAGTTACATGTTGTTTAAACTGTGGTGAATGAACAATGATCGCAAGAGAATCTCACCTTTAATTAGTTAATATTAACAGGACTGTATCCGTTGAAACCCTCAACCTTTTCTTGTATAATACATAGTTGGATTCTGAAATTTATTTTTGATTTCCTGTATCCTTGCATGAAACCACATCTTGAAAACTGGAGGGGGTGGGACCTGAGTGCTCCCACCACACCACTGGGAAAATATTTATTGGTGTGATTAGGACAGAGAGAGCAAAAGAGGGATAGCAAGCAAATAAAGCAACATGGGGGGATGGGAGCTGGGGAGGGGGTAATTTCTAAGATTTATGGCGCGGCACTTCACGAAATGCATGCATCCTGTAATTAAAACTCCCCCCTTGCCTCCAGCAGGCCTGTACATTAGTTGGCATCCCCCACCGCAACATCCACCTCAACCCTCTTCAGTCCAATTGCCTCCACCCCTCCGCTCCCCCCTACCCACTAGATAATAAGATCTTATGGCAGCTTGGCGTCACTAATGAGGGCTGAATGCCACAGCAAGGGAAAGTCTGTTAGTGGTAAGAGGCCACGACTGTCGCCATCATACGACGAGCCTTTTTATTTTCATTTTCACTGAGACTGAGCCTAAAGAAAGTGCAAACGTCTTCCAGTAACAGGCTACAGTTTTGTGTAAAGGCGTTTTTTTCATGTCGTGGCAGAGTGGCTTAGTAGGTACCAAGTCAGAATCAGTCTCTGTGTGCAAATTTCATTCAATTTTCAAATAAGAATGCAGTTTCTTCTACTAGACTTCTTACTTCTTTTATATTATAGGTAACAGAAAATTATTTATCACAGTAAGCTGAATATGTGAAGGTTTGCCTACACAGGACTGCAGCTAGCAATTATTTTTCCTTAATTTCTGAATTAACTGTTGTCCAAAAAAGGTCATCACAATTTCCTACTTCCTCTATGTACTGGTTTTCTATTTTGTCTGTTAGACACTATAAGGGTTTGGCTCCACCAACATACATATCAGCTGATTCGTGGTGCTGATAACATTCCTGTGGGAGTGCTTGTTTTAGGAACCTATTATTATTATTTCTTTGGTGACATGAGTATGTTGTTTTTCTTTTGTGTATCAACTATAATAGGAAGGCAGTTTCAACACAGCAAATCAACCATGTCTTGTGGTTGTTTTTCAACCAACAGTCTAAAATCCAAACAGATGCAGTTTACTATCACAGAAACCAAAAAAGCCCCTGCTCATATTGGTTGTTTGCGTCGGTTGTGAGCTGAGCCGAAGGGTTTTCTGATGTGATATGAAATGCTCTACACTGGAGTGTGCAACATGAGGCTTGGTAGCGGCTTGGTTGCTAGCTGTGGGCTGTTATGATGGCTGTGTAGAGACAATGCGCTGCCTTGGTTCTGTTTTCTGTGGTTTTGTTTGGTGGTGCTCAGTTGTACATTGTGTTTCACAACCTGCTATTTTCAATAACACATTATGAAACTCCATGACCTCACTTACGCACTCTGTGATGTGCAGTTGCTGATAGTGTTATGGTCGATCTCGGCTTGTAGATTTAACCGTGAGCAACGCTGAAGCGTGCAGATGCCAAAGCTGTGCCTCTGCTCGCTCACCATCCAGAGAGTAAATGCCAGCAGTAAGTGAGTGACACAGAAATAGAAAGACCTCTAACAAGATATTTCTCTATCACACTGGCAAACTAGGCTGGAAAAAAGAACCACAAGCTCAATGGCCTCACTGTACTCCCCCGAGTGGGCGCCTCACTTTTACTGCTAACTTTCACTGAACTTTCCAGAGCCCGGGGCCCCGCTAGCAGCTGGACCCACATCAGGATCTCATCAAGCCACACTGGTCCACAGCATTTCTCTATTTTTCTATCTGACATCTATCGTTACGACCAAGGCCACTGATCAGCCAGGATAGCTGCTTATGTTGTCATTTAAATCACCACATTTTCTTTTTGTGTCCAAAGTGCCGTGCATTACGGCACTGGTTGTCATAGTAGCAGCGCAGGCACTGAGGTCATTTTCTGTCAGCTGTTCTTTGTGTTTTCAGATTGATATTGTCACACTGATCTCAGTGTTTGTTGTTGTCTGATATGAAGACATCACTCATAACTTCTGTTGTGTCCTTCTTCTTCTTCTCCGCAGCTGTATGAACTGGATGGAGACCCAAAGAGAAAAGAATTTCTGGATGATCTCTTCAGCTTCATGCAAAAAAGAGGTATGTAGGTTTGCACGTGTGGATGTTTTTAAGGCTCTAAACACTGCCTGGGTAGATCAAATTTGCTCTCATTCATTAAAGTACACCTTAGCTACTCAGTTTCTTATCTTGTTGTATTATATCTCCTTGCTTTATCTCCAGCCGGTGTCATAGGCAGCTCTTAATAGTTGCATATAGAGAGGACGATCACTCACCCCCTTCTCTCTGTGACACATGACACAGCACCATCTACTCATCTTTCACTCGGATGGGTGGGGTCTTCATTCATTTCGGAGATGATTGCTTTATGGTCACACAGCGCCTTGTCGTTCCCAGGCTATAACTAGAAGGGACACGTATTAATGCCGGGGGATGGATTGGTTTACCTTCCCATCCTGCCTCGCGCTTGTCCACATGGCCCTGCCCACGCTAATAACACCACACATTCACTTGCAATTCCAATTTCTCCCCCATTTAGATAACTCTTGTTATACTAAGGAAATTGGAGATTGTTCGTATTTGCTTGTGTTGGGTACACAAAAGCCAAACGGATCTTTAAGATGACTCCTCTCTGGAAGCCTCGGTGGTTTCACAGGTTGTCTCTGGCTGATATAATCAGATCAGTGGGCTAACGGCTGACATGGGGGACAACATACATGTGCTCACAACTGAAAAACAAGTAGGAGATGTTTACTGTGCCAGAGCCTCTGCTGGTGGGTGGGTCTGCAGTATCTGCTCTGAGAATATGAAAGCGCCATCTGTAGGTCATACTGATAACTGAGGCATTGCTCCTTAATATGCTAATGGAGGATTGATTATATTTTACAATAAAGGCGTGCCTGAGGCCTGGATCTCATATTGTTGCAATAAATGTAATATAAACAGATTAATGGAGGCTTTGAGTTTCCTCACTGGACCGGTTGATCCAACATTATGTTAATGTGTGATTAATACATTTTTATATTATTCACACACTAGATTGTAGGTGTTGATTATTGTCCTCAGGCATTGTGCTCCCAACTTGCTTTGTCATTAACCTGCACTCATTACTTCTTTGGTTTGAAGATGTCAACCAGACAAATGCTGATTTGTCCTGTTTGTCAAACACATTCAAGCACATGTTTTTTCTCTCCTAACCAAGGTATAAGAGAGGGTTTTGTCAAGTAAAATCAAAGTATTCATCACAATTACCCTGCCTTATTTTTAGCAGTCTTTCCCTGAATAGGATGCTGCCTGAGAGCGTTTTTAGTTTCGTTATACAATCTGTCAATCAGCCACACGCTTTAATTTTCTCCTTGCAGTGTGTGTAAACTCAAAGTTAACAAAACGACAAAGAAAAGATCCTCCAGCATTTTAGTCCATTAGAGGACAGTTTAGACATCAGGCTGCAGGCTGGTGAGCAACAAACTTGTGCCTCAACAGCATCATTCTAATCATCTTAAAAATATGTAGTTGACTGGTAAAATGGTAAAAGCCACTTGTTGTGAATTTTAAAGAGCAGACACTGTGGCACGACGTGTGCTTTTATTGAAATGTGACCAACTCCAAAAACATGAAGAAACGGTCCAAGGAGATTTTTGCATCAATTAAAGTTAATGTAATGAGTATAACAGTATATTGCCACAGCTGTTGTGTGTATTTTTATTTTGTCATTGCTATTATTATTTCTCATGTATTCTCTTAATTGCACATGAAATATTTTTCATCTCTTGACCTTTCTTGTCTGGGTGTGCATGTGTGTTTTGGCAGGAACTCCTGTGAATCGTATTCCCATCATGGCCAAACAGGTCCTGGATCTGTACATGCTCTACAGGCTGGTGACGGAGAAGGGCGGCCTGGTGGAGGTCATCAACAAGAAACTGTGGAGGGAGATCACCAAGGGACTCAACCTGCCTACCTCAATCACCAGTGCAGCCTTCACCCTCCGCACACAGTCAGTACACTGACACTTTCTGCCTTTGGTCCGAGTTATAGCTACAGGTTTACTTGGTTGCATTTGAGTGTTTGTGTATAGATCCTTTATTGGACCAATGTGGTGATATGCTACACTAGTGACATTTGAACACAGTTTAAGTTTTTATAACTTACCCACAAGTCACACAGCTATAATCCTTTTGTTCTGCTCGTACGTGTGGAACTGCTGGCTATCAAATATCACCAACCATTTTGTTTTACAAAATTACCCCTGTGTGTTACATTCACTTCCTGTAACTGGTTTAGGTTGCAAGATGTTCTCACTACCAGTTAGCTAAAGGTCAGATATCTTCTTAATCTGTTCTTACAGGAAGGAGACTTACAATTTGTAGATGTTCACGTGTTTTGAGCTATAGGCTAAACTTGAATGTGTCTAATACACTCATTGCAAGGTGTCCCAGTGTAAATAATCCTGTGTTTAAACATACTGTGTTTATTTCAGATACATGAAGTACCTGTACCCATATGAATGTGATAAGAGGGGTCTCAGCAACCCCAATGAGCTTCAGGCAGCAATTGACAGTAATCGACGGGAGGGCAGACGACAGAGCTTTGGCAGCTCCCTCTTCACTTACTCACCCAACGGGACGCCCACCATGCTGTCTTCGCCAAAGCTCCCCACACCTGGTGTGGGCCTGACAGTGGGAACCAATGGGGCTTCGTTGACCCCCATCCAGAAGATCAAGAAAGGTGAAATTTGTTTATTATGTTCCACTCACATCAGATGACATTACGAACGCTGATGAATTCAACTAAAAACCGGAACCCATGACTCCTACATTGAGGGGATGTGCTGGCTCTGTAATGCTGTGGAAGACATTTTACCTCCATGGTTTTAGTGCACTTGTCCCTTTAGATAGAAGGATCATAATATGGGCTCTGAATGATCACCATTTTTCTATATTGAAACATTTCTATCCTGATGGTAGTAATCTCTTCTAGCATGACAAAGCCTCCATCCATAGATCAGCAGGCTACAAAGGATCACAGGATGGTTTAATGACAATGGTGCGATTCAAAAGCTATGGCCTTCGCAATCCCCAGATCTCAACCTAGTTGAACACCTATGAGAGTTTTTGTTCATCATTATTATCAAAACACCAAATGAGGAAATTGTTTTGGAAGAATATTGGCCTAACACCTTATCAAGATATTTTATGTTGGTTCTTTCTTTAATTTGTTCCCTGTCTCAATTTAAATGTCAAAAACAAGAAGTAGATATGTTTACCTTTATATTACGGTTGAAAATTGAAATTAAAGTGTGCTAAAATCAATTAAACTTGCTTTTAAGTCAAGCATCAAGCCTCATCACAACTGTGGGTAGTTCCCTGGAGGAGAAGTAAGGTCGTAGGTTAAAATGGTGGTCCAGAACTAAGCCTTGAGCTTCCAACAGTATATTTATGACTAGAAATCAGACCTGATGAAGTATCCCAAGTCGTCACCTTTCCACATTAAGAGGTGGCAGAAGATCTGATTTGTTGTCATACTTCAGTCCACTATTTATCTGCTAATGTGGTTCTGGAGAAATTTTATTTACATCTGGGCTGGATAACACATCACCCTTGGCTGCATATGAGTTTTCTTGACTGTAATGCCCCCTCTCTCCCGCTCTCTGTGTTTTTGTCCGGAAGAGGAGGGAGGCCAGCCGTTGCCGGGGGTTGGTGTGGCTCGTTTGCCAGCGGGGGCCTTGGCAGGTCACTCGGTGGCTGCTGTGCAGGCAGCGGCAGCCCAGGCAGCGATGGCAGCTCAGGTGGCTGCTCTGGAGCAGCTGAGGGACAAACTGGAGGCGGGTGAGCCACCAGAGAAGAAGATGGCGCTGCCAGCCGAGGAGCACCACCGACTGCTGCAGAGAGCTCTGCAACACAACCTGCTGGCCATGACTGCTCAGATACCTATGAACATCCGCATTAACAACCAAGGTACACAACACACAGTGGAGGATCTGATATATTCAGCTAACATGAGAGGAACAGAACAACCAGTCAGACATGATTATCATGTTTCACGTCAGTTGAGGAAATTCCTCCTCTATCTAATGAACAAGAGATAAAAGCATGAACTCGCATTTTTACATCTGCTCAGTTTCAGAAGCTCTCCCTTTTGTGAGGTTTCTAAGATGGAAGAATGCTGATTTTGATGAGAAATGAGAACGTAATTTCCACAGTAGTGTTGACTTAAAAGGAAAACCAAAGTAACAGATTGTTAGAAAAGTAGATAACAGTAACTTTTTTTTTTTTAACTTATTATTGATGTTTTTGTCTTGACTAAATTTACAAATGTTTATATGTGCTCATCTGTTTTCATCAGAGTGACTGGTTGTAGAGATAGGAACACTTCATTCTGTGGAGCAGACATCAATATATGCAAACACCCACTTGAAATTAAAATGTAACCCATGGTGATGAATGATATTGCCTAACGGTACCATGTAGATGGATAATAGAAGGAACTACAGGGTGCTGCTTTGGAAATCCATATTCATATATTCAGAAGTGCAATAATCAACACAGAGTATATTTCTCTAGACATCTACCTCCATATCAGAAAATATTTCCTCAAGCTGCACTAAGTCCAAAATTATTCTTTTCCATTTTCATGCAACATCAAAACCAATCTTAATCCGCTGAAAAAATCTGTAAAACATTAAGGTGTGACTACACTGGTTTGGGCATCATTGTTGATTTTGCATTTCATTCTCAGCTATGTGATCTGGATTTTACACATTTTCTCCCTTCATGGCAATTAGTATCACAATAGTTTCTTGCCATCTTACCACAAACCACAGCAGCCAACAGTGAGGAGGTAACCCAAAGTAGGCCTGTGTGTTGACCTGTTTATCTTCTAGTAGTGCATGCGTGCATACATACACTCCATATGTATTGTCTGAGGGGGATTCCCTTCAGCAAGCAGGCACTTTGATCTTATAGCAGGTTTTCTTGGTTACTGTCTATCTGACAGAGCACGCAAACAATTTCTCAGTAAGTGATAGCACAGGTGACTTCAGAGAAATGTTCAATCGGACAATTTTTGAGAAATTGATATAGAATGTTGCTTGCGGTGTTCAAAATTATCACTGTTTTTTTCCTTACATTTGATTTATGGGTAAGTAAGGAAGAAGTCAAGTCTGTACTGAACAAAAAACAAAAACTGTGAAAACTGTTGTCTCCCTGACAGATGGCAGGCAAGACTCTGCTCTGAACCTCACCACCAATGGCACAAGCAGCATCAGCATGTCAGTGGAGCTCAATGGAGTGGTGTACACTGGTGAGTACCACTGTCATGCAGCAATTGGTGTTATGTGGGGTAGGTTAGTTCCTTTTCTTGGCCATGTATGGCAACTTTGGTTACATATGGGCTAACCAAATAATATGTAATGTTATAACTCCTTAGTTGATGCTATCAGGAATGTTTTTAAACTTTGACCAAGCCAGACTAGCTGTTTCCAGTCTTTCTGACTCTTGCTCTCTACTGAACACTAAGACATGAGTATTACTGAGCCTTTCTTCAACCCTCTAACGAATGTATCTGTCAAAATGTTAAAAATGATTAAATAGAACAGACTTGTTTTGTGTTCTAACATGAATGTTTCTCGTATCTTTTCCTATCCAGGCGTTCTTTTTGCTCAGGCAGCAGCAGGGTCAGTCTCGTCTGGTGCGTCTGCATCGTCCATCTCCAACAAGGCTGTCAGCAGTCGTGTCGCTCCACAGCAGCAGCAGAACACACCTACCTCAACCTCCAGCAACCCGTTGTCTTAACAAACTCCCAGCCTTTTCACTTTATTTTCTTTTTTAATTACCACGCTAAGTAAAGCCAAAAAGCAACCTCATTTTCTATATTATCTATGCCAAAAAAACGAGGAGAACCATAAACCACACCGAAAGACACAAACTGAAACTCAGTTCTCTTGAAGTACACTATCTCAGGTTTTCTCTCACAAACTCACCTCTTTTGTTCTTCATCGCCAAAATGAGTTTAAAAAAAATCCCAACTGAGAGCCAGTATATGCTAAACAAATACGTATGCACAACCTGTGAATTATTTATTTCTGCATAAATGTACAGACTATTGGAGAACAAAAGAGAAGGTAATAACTTGGAAGGGTAACACATTGTTTACACACACAAACACAGCTACTGACTGACAATGATGTTTTATCCTCTAGGGGAGAGATTTTTTTTAGAAAATTTTATTTTAACTCTTCATTGTCAATATTATCATTATTGTTATTCTCTTTATTGTGTTTTATCATTTAAATCTTTAACAATCCTCTCTGCAGGAAAAAAAAAACTATATATTTAGAATTCTATAAAAAAAAAAGAAATATGAATATTCTCTATTTTTAATCAGAAGAGCTTTAAAGGTATGTGTTGTTTCTTCAGGGCATATAACAATGTACCGTTGTGACCTCATTTTGTGTAAAACCTTAGAACCTTATTCACATGGCAGCCATTTTGGATCTCTATGTGGAAGAACAAGTCCAGTGCAAGTCTGTGCTCCGGTTGTTTAAAGAGATACACATCATATCAATGCCACAGGTGGTCCTGTGAAATTGAAAAAAGGATCTTTTAATCACTTTTTAACACTTTTGGTCCATTATTAATCACTACCGCACTCTAGGTAGTAGCTTATTACAGGGCTACATAGCTGTTGTGGTTTTTCTTCCATAGACAGCTGGCTCATTTATATCTAACATCCACTCCTGTTTGTTGACATAAGGCCAGTTCAAGACATATCTATGCCAATCTTGCAGGTGGTTTGTAAAGCTTAGTGTTCAAAATGGCTGTTTAATAGGTGTAAGGTCAGTTGTGCAGGTAGTAAAACGTTTCTTGAGTGTTTCGCCTCCCCACACCTCATCATGCCCGGACTTTTCTCCCGAACCGACTGTTCCTGTTCGGGGTTCAGACTTTACGGGAATAATGCAAGTTTTCATGATTGTTCTCAGGTGTCTCATCGCTTTGTACAGTATCCTGCAGTCTTCTATTGCACTCGACAGAGCAATGCTTTTCCAGGTCCGTTTTATCTTTAACTTTAACTTGGCCTTCTTGTGGAGTGATTGTCATAAGCTCAGATGCATGCATGTATTTGTAGATGAAAGAACCCCAATCAGAAATGAAGTGATTTTAAATTCACAGTAGCTGAGTGTCCACTAAATAGTTATTATTCTGGAGATGCTCACATGGACAATCAGGTGTCAGGAGATCCTATCTGGACTTCAGAAGAAACCTGACAGTTAGTTCAGCTCCTATCTGATATCTTGTTGTTTTTTTGTATTATAGCTCACAGATGCTTTTATTTTTTGTTTCAGCTTTGTGTTTTGCATGACTTAGTGCTTTTTCTGATCCAAGTGCTTCTTATCCTGTGCTGTGACGTGGACGGAGTCTCCTTGAGACTAGCTTGCCACATATCAAGGATATAACAGAGAATGTCTTGTGATCTTCTGACTATTCAGCTGTTGCTTAATTTGGGCTTCATAAAACGAGAGCTGAGAGGTAATCATAGCTCCAGCAGTGTGTTTGCTTGTGTGTTAGTGTTTGTACGAGACAACGTGTCACTTCATAGTTATGTCCGTGCATTTTGAAGTAGATCAATCATTCAGCTTTTTGAACTTTAACCTGTGTGACCTCTCTGGACTGCTGGCTGTTAAAGATTGTTACTCCCCCCTTTCGACCCCACCGCTACGCAAAGCAGCCTCATTCCTACTGACGTTAGGAAGTAAATCAGGCTTTGTATGTGGGTTCTGTTCTGAGGCCTTAACACAGCGTGAGATGACCAGAGAGCAAGCAGTACCTCCGTCTAATCAGTTTTTACTGTTCCAGTCAAATATCAACAGATGGCCGTCGTGGCTTTGATTCTAGACTCCCCTCTCGGTGGGAAGTCACCACCAGCTGATACACAAACAGCAGTCAGCTTTGGAAAGTATTCCTGGTTCTCAGATAGCAGCAACGGCGCAAATAATCATCAAAATGTTGAACTTAAGCTTTTGTAAAATAGTGAGAGAGCTCCCAAAGGACTGAACTGCCCAGCCTCACTTTTTGTATTACTGCAGAATCAGAGGTTTAGTTCCATTTCTTTTTTTTTCTTTTTTTTTTTAAATTTGCCAGAAGTACTCTGAAAGCAGAAATAGCATCTGGTTGAGTCATCTCAGTTTTGGGGAAAAGTTGTTGAAACTCAGGTCAAAATGTTTAAATAATTTGAATTCTGAATGTGAAGCAGCTAATGAAATCAGTTTTGTTGATATCAAAGGCCTTAGATGAAACTTTTAAAAAAAAAAACAATATTTAGATACTGATGCTTTGCTCTGCATTGGGACAATCACAAGGTCAAGGCAACATCTACAAATATAATGTGCTGCTGTTCTTCAACTAGTTTATGCATTTGAGCTAATTGGCAAGTTTGATATCGCATCTTTAATTGAACATATTTTGAATGTTTGATTTCGCATTAGCTAGACCACATGAAGTCTCAACAATTTCACTAAAATCAGAGACTACAGAAATAGCAACTCTGCTACTTAGTTAGCTAGGCTAGTTAGCATTCAGACTACATTATCCGGTGCCTCATTCTTCTCTCCATTATCATTTAAAATTTAGCAATTGCATCACTGATGTGGTATAACAAGCTCAATCAATGAGATTTTTAAGCATGAAGATAGTTTCTTTTCAATTCCAGGAAACAGAAATCAACTTGGTAGATTAGCTTCGGATAAAGCTATCTTACCTGCTAGCTTGAATTAGCCACAGTGAAGCAGAGTCAGTCTGATTTTTACTTGATTTTTTTCCTTCTTGTGAATTTATGCTGTTTTCCTTAAACTTGTACAATTGATTTGATAATGTCTGTGTTAATGTAAGATGGTCTTCACTCACTTTCATCAAATATGTAATTATTACCATTGCAGGGCAGCATATGCTAGAGTAACAGTCTGTACACGCAGTACTAACGAGTACATGTACATGATAGGCCTCACTATGGAAACAGAAAACAAGAAAACCCAAGGAAGAGAAACTTCATATACATTTCTTGACGTGTTCGTTCCTGCTTGTTTTGTCATTGTAAGCTGGCCACATATATTATGGCGGAAAAAAATGTTGTCGCTTCTATTATTCAGTTTAATGGCTCACAGACGGACTAGTGTTTCTCTTCATGCCTCTCTGTCAACTGTTCCACTACAGTGCCGATGCTGGTGCCAATCTTTACTCAGTTCCAACTTTTACCCAAAACTGCTGGATTAAAAATTGGAACTAATGACATCTGTGCATCCAGAGAGATGCACAGAACATGACTGTAATCATGCAACACAATGAAGACAATGTTCAATTTTGTACAATATAATAAGAATTGATAATAGTCGCCTAATTTACAGCAACTCTGAGGTTCATTATTTACACTACATGAACACTAATTTCATAATCATTCTGTGATTTCTGGCCCACTGAAAATTTGGGCCCAGTGTTCGGTTGCAGAACGTTCGGTGTAAAAATGCGGGCTGGTTCTCAAAAGGTACCGAGGCAGAACCAGCTCTGTACTGTTCTGATGGAAAACAGGCAGAAGAGAAGCAGGTGTCACAGTCGCTGGTAATGGCTGACAATCAAATAGAGGCACAATGTGGCTGAAAGTAGGGGGGAGGGCTCCTGAAGAAAGCTAAATTCAATCAATGCTGATCTAAAGGATCAACGTTGCTTTTTTAGATTTGACCCTGTGACCTTTTGGCCCCCAAGGCAACATTCAAGCACCTGCCCCCTTCAGTGGATCCATGTTTATCGTATATCTATTGACTGCGTCCGTCAGATATTTGCATTTGAACAGTGGAGGTGCTGCAGCTCTCTCTTTCACTCTTTCTGTCTCTCTGTGCATAGCAGCATTTTCAGGGAAGGTTGGCATGTTTTTAATTGCGTGGTAGCGACAATCAGGAGATGTTAAGACAACACTGTTGCCCTCCAAACACTCTGACATCCCTTTAACCACTATCAAGCCACGTTTCTACCTCAAGACTAAAGCTTTGGCAGATTTCTGCGCATCAGCCACAACAGAGAATCCTGTCGAAAGGTGTGTTCATGTAGGAAAACCTCATCAAAAAGATGTTGATGCTGGTTCACACAGAATATGAAAGAGATTGTGACGACCACAGACAATCAGATATTACCGGAACTCTGTCTCTCACCTTTAATCGATACTCATTTTAGTTAGCAAGGGGACTTACAGAGGTTGGTGTCTTTGAGGACCTAGCCTCTGTGGTAACAGCTCCCCCCAGTGGAAGATGTTGATATGACGCACAATCAGTTAAGTTTCCCTAAATGGAAAAACAAAAGGGTTTAAAGGCTTCACAAATTCACTTTACTTCAATAGAAAATACATCTTTTCAGTGTTCATATCCTCAATTTCCTTATAGTGTTTTCAGAGTTGTGTCCTTGTCGGACTGTAAAAGCCTTTAAATCAGCTTGTAGATAAAAATGAGACATTAATTCTCAGTTGAAACTAGACTGAATTGTCTATTAGAGGGAGGGGCTCTTCAAGGCATTCAAATTAGGAGATAATTCAGAAAAACAACCCAACCAGTACATTATTTCTATAACCAACCATCTTGTCTTGCCTGTGTCTCTGTAGCAGTGATGAAGAAGGATCCTCAGCATCAGAGGCAGCTGAGTTCTGAAATTTTAAGTCGCAGTGTAGCTGTTAAACTGTATCTGTGTTTGCTCTGTAGTGGCTGGTATGAAACTCAAAGCAGATTTTGGTTAAAACCAGTATTTCTTCCTGAATGCTGCATCTCTGCATCTGTAGGCGTTTTTCATCATTACATTAGATGATGTTCACGCAGGGCTTTGGCTTTCTTTTCTTTCTTTTTTTTTGTCAAAGTTGTTGTGTGTTAGTACAGTTAAAAGGCTTGGATTAATTACAGAAGTCTGCTTGTTTGATGCTGTTGTACAGATTGGAAAAGTGGCTTAGCCGGACTAATTGTCATTGCATTCTTAATTAAGTACATTTTGTTTTGTCTTGGAGCTTAATTTCCTGACGATATAATCATATCAGCACAAAGTCTCTTGTGATTGACTGGCTCACTCAAATCATGTCTTTCAAGTGTTTTACCTTGAAATATTGCTGCTTTTTGTCCTACCAGAGCTGTAGATAAAATAACTCGCTAAGATCTTACCAGGTCCAGAGCGGCTTGCATGGAAAACAAACTCCTGTTCCCACATGCTGCCAACATGGACATTTTGCTGTAACATTTACAGGTTAAGGTGCATGTGGGTTCAGTGCTTATGACTGGACTTTACCACTGACTTTACCTCCATTAGGTGGACTGTGGACAGGGAAAATGATATTGAGAAAATAACAAGATGCCTTCTGCTGTGACAATTGTATGAATTAACCTGTATTAAGAAGATTCATTACATAGAGTTTTTCTGAAATAAGGCTTTTTAGGGCGATGGTTTATATCATGTTTATATTGGGTTTTTTGTTTTTGTTTTTTTTCTATTTCTTTGCCTTTTTTTTTTTTTTTTGCTTTTTTGGACATGCTGTAGGAACCCCCAGCACACAGAGATTACTTCTAGAGCAGGTTTCTGAATACAGCGATGATGATAATAATGTGATTATTTTAGGGAAGCATGTGACGTGCGTGTGTGTGAGCTTCACGTGTCTTCGAGTATCTTCAGAACGGAAACAACGCTCTGTCTCTCGTCTCTCACAACTTCTCAGGAATATCTACCTCTACCTCCAGTTTGATGCATTTAACCCAGTGAGGGGCTCAAGTTCCAGTTTTAAGCGTGAAGAGGGCATAAAGAGCGAGCACCAGGGTCCGAAATCAACTTTAACATCCCAAATCAGACATGATGACGCTGTTTTCTGAGGCTACGCGTGAACTGAAAACAGAACAGGTTTCTTTTCACCCTGGTTTAGGAGGTTTATTTTGAACACTGGGACGGCTCTGTGTGTCTGTGTTCCTCTCTCCTCGTCGTTACACATTCGTAACACTTCTGCTGTTCAGTTTATTTGAGCACCAACAACGGAACCTCCAGCTCAACAGCTAACTACTACTAGTACTACAAGTACTGCTTCTCGTACCACTGTTAGTACGGCAAGTCTCTTTTTTTGAGTTTTCTCAGTCTGCTCTGTTAATGTGTGCTTATTCCTCCTTTTTCTATAAATGATTACCTTTTTTTGATGAATGGGATGTTTCCCGGTAACCACGGCGACAGTGAAGTGGCGGCAGGAAATGCAAGTGTTTTTACTTTTCTTTGTTTTGTTTTTTTTCTCTCTTTTTTTGGGAAGGGTGAAGAGCTATTCTTGCCTATTTACTCAATATGTGTTTGTGTGAATACTTTTATTTTGAATCTGAAATGAATAAAATATCACCTTTCTTAAATGTCAACAGAGCTTTGGACGTTACTTTATTGTCCCGTGTTTGTTGATTAGCTGCTATAATCTCTATTCTGGCTTAGATTTATTTTACTCACTCAGCCATCCAGGAGCACTTATGTCCAAAATGGTTTGCAGTACAATTTCCCTAGAAAGTTTGTTTTTAACCGTTTTTAACAATCACAAACAAGAAGGGAGAAAAATATATTTGTGCCAGTTTAGAGGGTTATACTAGTGGCCTAAACGTCCCATTGTTAAAATGCTAATAGCAACCAATGTATTCACATCCTTTACTACACTCGAAATGGCAATAATTGTGCCATAAAATACAGTTTTTACATGCATTTATTAAAAATGCAAAGTAAAATATATCAAAAGTACTGAACTCCTTTCAGTGCTCTATTATAATTGTGATAATAATCATTTAATAATATGTCTTAGAGTAATTTGCCTACTTGGCAAACGTCTGTTTTACTCCATATGAGTCTGAAGGTCTATCTGTAAGAGTCAAAATACAACGTTTCCCCCTAGTGGAGTAAATGTGTAACGTGGCTTTAAATGGGAACACTCGAGCAGTAGAAGTAGCTCAAAATTCTGAGGCATCCAAGTACTGTCCTGAAGAACAGTTTTAGAGACCTACTAGAGATGATATTTTAGAGCTATTTCAACACTTTTCCGATCCAACTTTTATACATTAAGCAAACTGTAATATACTAAACTAGCCAATAGAAGAAATTAAAAGTAGCTCCAGCTTGATAGTACACATTAAAGTACTGCTTACATGTTACATCAATATTAGCGTCTTTCATTCTGCGTTATGAGTACTTCTACTTTAAAATCCACCTCTACGCACTTGCCTTTTGTTACTGCTCTTAGATGTTCAGCCGTCACTGTGCAGATGTGTGTACAGTTTAATGATCTATCTTTTTCACATCTATTTGCAGAAGATCAGAAGTTTCTCTGTGTTCACCTTAAATCTGAGGTTTTCCAAGTGTACATGCATGCATTTCGATCTTTTTCTAAATGCAGAACAAAAGTTTACTTTTATTGTAAAGACTGTGTATGTCATGCAGTCTAGACTTTCCAGTGGCTCATATAATTTGCTACGATGGAATCACTGAAACACATGAATGTTTGTAAAAAAAGCAATCATGCATTTTGGTTCTTTCATAGATTTATTATAGGGCTTCTGGAAAAATTAAGAAATCTGCCGGCTCAAAAATATACATACAGCAAGTGGTATTTTCAGTTTTATGATGTAGAGAGCTGTGTCAATGATATTTTCTTAGTGGCATGGCCTCTTCACTCCTCATGAGTGATTATGATTGACTACAGCTGCTGACTCCTCTGAGCCTATTTAAATAGTGCCCATTTAATACACTTATCAGACTCAGCCACCTCAACACTACAATGGGAAAGTCTGAAGAGCTCTTCAAAGGTTTGAGAAATCAAATCATTTACTTGAACAAGTCAAGAAAGTCACCTGGAGCCATTTCAAAGCAGCTGATTATAAAATCGTCTGTGCAAACCATTGTTTGTAAGCACAAAGTGTATAACACAGTTTTATCACTGCTATGATCAGAAAGAAAATGCAAACTATGAAGTGCTGCTGAGAAACAGTAGGTCAGGATGGTCAACAGTCAACCAAGAATTGCAAAGAAGGAGGTCTGCAATCAGTTAGAAATTACTGGAACAAAGGTCAGTGTCCACAGTCAAGTGTGTTTTACATCCTTGAGCTATTTGGCAACAGTGACCAGAAATATGTTTGGAGGAGAGAAGGTGAGGCTGTTAACCCCAAGAACACCAGGCCTACCATCAAGCACGGTGGTGGTAGTATTATGCTCTGGTAGCAAAACATCCCCAGAGCATAATACTATCACCCCCATTAAGCATGGTAGTGGTAGTATTATGCTCTGGGGATGTTTTGCGACCAGTTGTGCTCTAAAGTGGTCTGAAAATAAGAATTAGAAAAGATTCCCTGATCTGACTAAATTCCTTCAAGAGTTTCACGCCGTAGTGTCTCCATTTAAATACAATTTTAAATGCAGGTAAAATATGTTTATAAGCATTGTTGTGAATTGTATGCATTATGTGTTATGTACTACAAAATGGGCTCATAAAGCATGAGGCTTTTTAAACGTATTTTCCTCCTTAACTCCCTCATTACAGCCTTTAGTGTTAAATAATCCAAATCCAGATGTTGCTGCTCTGCCATTTATTGTAAGACTCATTCACTGCAACGGTGCAACGTGACCGGCTTGTCACGTTGGAGCTGGATTTGTCGAAGCACCGCCCAATGAGAGTGTCCGCTGCAGTGAACCTATCGCTCCCCGGTAGATTTAAACCCACTCGGTGATTCGAGAAGACACCGCGATGAGCGGGGCGGAGCTACACCCAGTCTCTGCTGCTCTGTTGGGGAGGGGAGAAGAAAAGTAAGCCATCGGATCCAGGCCAGGGTGACCACCTTCATCGCAGTGGAGTAGTTTAGATGTTTATCTGTCCTATATGAGAAGGAAAAATGAGACTCAGGTCTCAAAAAACCCTGACCCCTTGTTCCGAGACGCCGAGGACCATTCGCCGACGGCCCAACAAAGACACACCGAAACGAACGCGCCTGTCGGAGTCGATGCCCGAAAGTCCGCCTCCAACCAAGGTAACAAACAGTTTTTACTGCCATGTTTGTGTCTGTAGCCTCGTAAATGTGAGGCGGTAGCTTTGTCGTTGTGCTGGTGAAGTGACCCGCTGCTCTGAATTACCGTGTTCCGATGCTAGGCTAGTTAGCTGGACGTTGTTTAGCTAGTTAGCTAACTGGCTCACAACAAAACAGCAGAAGGCGCAGCTAAAGTTAGCTGGTATTGTGTTGAAGCTGGACGATAGGTGGCCTTTCGTTCCTGTTCTACACAGGTAACTACTCGAATTACCTCCGGGTGTATTTAACTAAGTTACTGGTTAGCTAGTTTAATGTTTGGAGACACGGTTGATAGCTTATTGGGTCCACTAATAATGAAAGTCCTGCAGCACTTTCTCCTCTGGTTGAGATCATTAAGGTCATCTTTTGTTGACGCTCCTTTACAAAGCTGTTGAGTCCATTTCAGGGTCCTTTTGGAGGCTGTAGGTTGTAGCGCGGTTGAAATATGCTCCGTACGAGGTCTTTCTCACATTACCATTAACAAGGATTGACAAAGTCTTCCAGTTTTTTGTTGTGTTTGATTTATGAATAATTTTAGACTTGCAGATGTGGCTGTGACTAACCATTATTGTCGTTACATCTGTGTGGATTTTCAGTCGTCCAGGTCATTGTAAGCCTAGTGGCTTCAGTTAAAAGCAACTGAACTTCTCTTTTAGCTTCTTGAACACATTTCATCTCTCATCCAAGTGGCTTCTTTAGGTCTAACTGACTGAAGGGGAGTTTCAGATCTTTATAGTCTCTCCAAATCACAACATTTCTGTTACTGACTTAACAGTGACTGTTTTCTTGTTGGAGTATTTAAAATGTTAGAAAATACTAGATTTGCAGTCTAAACACAGGACATAGAAATTCAGTATAAAATAATGTTCAATTGAAAAACCAACTCCTCCCCATGGAGTAGCTTATTGCAATATTTTTTGTCATCTCTGCTTAAAAAATCGTTTGAATTAACAATGTTAATCTAGATGTTTGTTTTTCCTAACCCCTGTAAGGTTATTTGATACTGGTGTACTTTATAGTCTTATTAGATCATGTTTCATCACATGAATTACAAGTAAACAAAGAGTTAAAGTGTCACCTTTTGGCAAACTTCATAAAGCCACTCTCTCAGTTTCAGAGGAGAAACATTAATTGGGACAAGTAAACACCTATTTGAGACGTAGCTGCCGTACAGGCTTACAGCAGTCATTGGTTGCAAAACTGCTATAAGTCTGTGCAGCGACCTGGCGATGCTCTGCCAGGGCTTCATCCCAGCATGGGGTTGGTAGGTTGAGTTTTGCAGCGTAGTGACGTGGTGTCTGGCGCTGCAGGATTGAGGATGGAGCAGCAGAGGATTAAACAGCCCAGTAGCATGTGAGAGAGGGTCCCTGTAAAGTAGGTCACAAGGACACATGCATGTAGACTATTTATACTCTTCACGCCTGCAAGGTAGACTTGCTGTTTTTGTTTATGGCTCACATGTGGGTGTATGTCCTTTGGAGTGATGGTTACACATTAAAGGAAAAATCATGTAAAATGCAACAAATATAGAAGATATGATACAAGACTGAAACACAGATTTTATTGCCCTGTTATGCAACTGCACTGAAACTGTCATGAGTAAAACAATTGTTTAGAAATAGTGATGTACAATGTTATCTTACACTGGTTTCATCCATCCATTAACTGTACTCTCATTAATCTGTCGGCCAGAGCTTATTCCAGCTTCCATTTGGTGAGAGGTGAGGTATGTCCTGGACAGTATCCAGTCAATCACAGGGCTAACACAAAGAGACACACATGTTCAGATTAACACCTTTGGACAATTTAGAATCACCATGTGACCTTTCATGCATGTCTTTGCACTGTGGGAAAAACCCATGCAGGCAAAAGGAGAACATGCAGACCGTACACTGAAAGACCCCAGCTGGCTAGCAGGTTCAAACCACAAATCTTCTTGCTGTGAGGCGACTGTTAACCACTGCCCCACTGTGCCCTACTGTTTCACTCTGATACCAATAATACAATTTCTTGTTAGTAACACTACTGTTACTACCATTACAGTATCTTGTTGGTAGTACAAGTCACTTTGTTCAGCTTTTCCATCAACTGTAAAATCTTTGTTTGCTGTAATTTAGCCTTTTGTCTTTTAGTGTCTTATTTGCATTTAAAAAAAACAATCTTGTTCTCTACGTGTCTGTTTAAATTGCTCAGGTGTTCAAAAACACTTAACCAGGCAGTGAATAAATGCTTTTAAACTGTAGGTTGGCTTAGATTTACCTCACTTGGATAGATTTTTAACATATTGTAGATTATTATTTGGCAATCTACCTTTTCTGTGATAGAAAAATGTCTCAGTGGTGATATTGGTTTATCTTTGCTATTCTCAGCTGTAAATTAGATCTGACCTTTACAAAACATCACAGGTTGACCTGCAGCACAAAATATACCTTTGTAATCCTCTTTTAACTGTGTAGATTGAAGAGACTGTGGATAATGACTCAGAAGATGAAATTCCCACAATGACGAGGCGACCACCACCACGTGGCTGGGCGAGGAAGAGGTCTTTCCCTGTTGAGGACCAAGAAACAGGTACCACAAAATCTTAGTGATTAATACTCCCAGGAGGTTTTTTATGTATTTTACAATGCTGCTTTCCAGAAACTGAAATCCTCAAAGTGTTCCCTGCTCTTGTTACTGTTTTGTTATGTGACTGATAGACTTCTTCTACTCTAGATCTGGCCTTTAAAACTCCAGTCAGGCCCATCATGCACCATGATCGCATACTGTCAGAGATTGACCCAGTGTCTCCTCACAACGCCACAGCCAGAAACATCTACTCACCCATCGTGCGTTTCCTCACACCCAGCAAAGAGAGTGAGTACCGCTACTGTTACCGCAGGAGTTCATCATCTGGATTTATGAATAAATGGCCCTAAAAAAGAAGAATACATCTTCATCCTTTTTTGTGTTGCTGACTTAACGCTGTAACTCATTTATCACCCACTTTGGGAGATATCAAGTCGTCCCTCTGATGCTTGCTTTCCTTTCTTGCATGTGTGGGTCATTTTTGTTTGTTTGTCATCATCATTACAGTCATTTGAACTAATTTGACAATCATACAACAGCAATACAACAGCAGACCTGTCATGTCACATTTACTGTTAAGAAATCAGCAAAGGAACAACCTCTTTAATTATTTTAAAGTTTGAAAGATTAGTGGATTGGATATTCTTTGTGGCTTTGAAATGTGTGCATGGACTTGCTTTCAATTACCAGACTACAGTGTCTGTCTGAGGGAATTCTGAGTTGATGATGGATTTTTGGGCCTGTCAAGTTCATGTGAGGTTTCAGATTTAGAAACAGTTAGATGTGGTGTTTTTTGTCTTTCTGAGACAAGTAAGAATATGCACCACAGCTGAAATCCATCTGGCTGGTAGCCTGCAGCCTGTAGGTATTGATGTGGTAATCTGAGAACTGTATTTGTTTCATCAGTTAGCTGCTGTTATCTTTGGTTCATCTAATAGTGGTGTTTGCTGCAAAGTTGGTTGTTCTTGCTGTTTCCTGATGCTAGCATTAGAAAACTCCTTGACTCAGATGTTTGATCAAAGGAGCAATATTTCATTTCTCCCCTTGACAATTTTAAAGAACAAAGTTTGCAATCTGCTTTGCCCTTTTATGAATGCTTATCCTAAAATATTTGCACATTGCTGACATTGCTCCTCCTCTGACTACCTGCTCAGCTATTGAGAGCGTAATGTTACGTTGTCATGATCTGGTGCAGTTGTATCAGAGTAGATTTAACGAGGACATATCCGATACTGGTTTCCCTGTCCCATGGACAAGTACACATACTGCTACACTCCTTTTAAGTATACACTGTCCTGATGCTCAGATTTGTGTTTCTTATTGTGTGTTCATTTTCCCCGCTAGATTTAAAGTGTCCAGGAACTGAGAGCAGTGTATTAATGAGCCCAGAACAAGGTGTGTTTGGTTATGGCTCCATTGACCTTCTGGCTGGAGACGAGGACGACGATGTCTTCAATCCGTAAGTAAAATGATTCTTATCTTGTTTGTATATGAGCTACATGTTATAGTGTCTCCTTCTGTTACTTTAACACCATCACTGGGGGATGAGGGAAAATGATTAATGAAAAATTTCTTTATTTATTTATTTATTTATTTACACAATTATGGCACAGTTCATAGAATCCCCCAATATTTTTGTTTCTACATTGTTAGTAATGTTATTTTCATGTTAAGGTAGGAATAACTGGAGGGCACAGTCCAGTACATGGATATCATTTCAAACTAGCTTTGCAGATGAAAGTCAAGTATTTTGTTAAAACGTCACACATTCCAGCACTTGTAAACCAACCAACTTAACGCACCACACAAACTAATCAGGAATAGAAACCCAGTTTATTGTAGGTTTCATTTTAACAGGCCTCAGTTTGTACTATTTTTGGATCAGGGTCACTGCTGGTCATTTGGGTCCCTGAAGTTTAACAGCTTTGTGGTGCACCCACATAAATATACAGAGGAAGTATATATTTCATTACAATATTTTGTTACAAACAAGAGTACCACAGCAGTTTATGTAACATCATGGGTGTATGTGTAAGTTTGAGTGGCAAAAACTTTATTTTCTGCATTCTGATTTTTGTGGGGGTTTTTTTGTTAGTGGTTCTTTCTGTTACATCGCAATATTTTTATTTTCAGGTTTACCTTCATCAAGAACATACCGTCACAGTCTCAACATTCCCGACCCCGCCTCAGAGATATTCCGCCCAAGACCAGGAGCACTCCCGAGGCCACACTGGTGGTTGATCTGGCGAGTTTCATCCTCTGTGACTCAATGAACAAGACTGTAGAAATGTAACAGTGACAATGGGAAGCCTCAAATGAGTCAGCAGCAACTGTAATCCACTCCAGTTGTGACAGAGCATATCTCTCCACAGTCATTTCTCAGCCTGTGTTCTCATTTCCAGTTTTGTCCCATTTCAAAGTCTGCTTTTAACCACATACAGTCCAGATGTGTCTGTGGTGTGTTCCATTTGCTGCTGCTGGATCCAGAGAATAGTTTTCTCTGTTGAACAGGAGAGTGAAGGGCTTTATTTATGGCTCAGATTATACATTATATTTTAGGTAAAATAACTTGCAATAGCTGGTGTGAATTTATGTCAAATAAACTTTTGGTATTTTGATCAAGAGGTAGACTTGTATGACTTTTTCAAGAGCATCTTAGTAATATGATGGATGTGTAGTCTTTTTGTCTGTGTGGCTTCAGTGTGATTATTTAAAGCAGAGACTGTGCACCCATAGTGAGGATACAGTCTTGAATGTCTGTACTAAAATACACTGATGTTGACTGATCTGTGTCCCTCCAGGAGGAGACCCTGATGTTCAGCTCTCTAAACGTTATTGACGAGGCAGAGTACACCTTCCACACGGCTTTCCAGGACCATCAGTACAAGGTGACCACTCACTGTGCTGTAACTGTACACAAAATTAATGCCACTTTTTATGAGTCGCAATTTCCAACATTTGTGGTACTTTTTTTTCTTTTGTTTTCAGAAATTAAGATATTCGAAAGTGCCTAATTGCTCCTAATTTGTACTGTAGCAGAGCATTCGAATGCTGCATAATGTCAATAAGGAAATACTCTGAGCTGTTTACTCACATGTCAAATAAATGTCCATTAAGACAGTGAGGCCAATGCAGAAATGCCTTAAACCTGCATTCTTTCTGATTACCAGCAGGGGGCACAGACGACCTCACTTTTTACTTGATTTATTACTTCAGTGCACACTTTCCTGATGAGTTTCTGGTCTTAGTCACACGTTTCAAGTCTCCTTCAATGCAGTGTGGTGTTCATTTAATACACTACAGTCTCTTTTAGAGGAAAATAAACAATAACTATGGGGCATTGCTACCTTATGATTACCACACTGCTACCATATGGATGTTTCTGGTGTCCTCGAATTATCAGTCCACTTCTTTTATACAGCCTATGATATTTATGTTCAGTGTGAGGAGATTTCATATTGCTTGAATCCACATACTGTTACATCCTTACCAGTGACTGTAAGCTGCAGTTCACAAGGCTGGGCAAATAATTGCATATGATGAAAGGACAACAAAAGAAACACTTGAGAGAGTTTGTTCTCTTCAGTTTGTGAGACAAGAAACAGTAGAAACCAGAACTGTGCACATTACATAACCCTGGTGGGTGGGACATTGTTGCTATTGATCATCTTTACTGCACCATGTTGTCATTTATTTGGTTTCTTGGTTACTAGTTTGTGAAATCAGCTTAAAATAAACTGATTTGTGTTTACTGCAGACAACAACTACAGATGATTTTCATTGTTTTTTGGTGTATTAACTGCCAGCAAATAGTGAAACACAGCAGTTATAATTTTAAAAAGCCAAGCTAAAACGTTGAAAATACGTATTGTGCTATCCATTTATTCTGTCATTCCCCCCTGCTCTCAACAGGTATACATGATCCTACGACCACATGTGAAGGAGTTTCTGCAGGCCATGGCAAAAAACTATGAGGTAAACTCCGGAGTAAATGTGTTTATTGGCAAAGTTAATTTTAGGTAAATGCTATCTGAAAGTTACATTCTAGCCTTTTGGAGCTTTTGTTCTAACTTATCAGAACATATACAATCTCCTTCTTTGTACTCACAGACTTAAGTTTTTGTTTTATTCAGCTGAACCAGTATACTTTCCTCTTTTGTCCCTCTTTATTCTACACAAATGGTATATCCATCACTCTGATTCAATATAGAAAAGTAAACTAAATGTGGTTTTCATGGTGTTGTGTTGCCTGTTGAGTCCTGCTTTGTGTGGAATCTGTTCCAGCTGCTGTCTCTGTTTTGTTCCAGCTGTTTGTTTATACGTGTGCGAAGAAGGAATACGCTGAGAAGATACTGGACGTCCTGGACCCACAGAAAAAACTGTTTCGGTATGTTTTCAAGAGAGCCACTTGTGTTTGATAAACTTTTTGCTTGAGCGCAAAGATGTGCACTGTGTCAGGTTGATCACACTCAGCCAGTGAGTGTCGGTCTGCTGCCCACCTGTTTGTCACCAGCAGACTGACCTCTGCTCAGAACTGTAATGTGGCCTGTTTGTGGTTGCTCTCCATGTTTCCATCTAAAACTGTATTTCTGTCATATGGTGAGGACAGTTGAAATGAGTTTTTCAGGTGGCTACAGGTGTTAATGTCACATTTTGTTGGTTTCCCTCGCAGACATCGACTGTATCAGGACGATTGTGCCTGCATACTCGGCCACTACATCAAAGATCTCAGCATCCTCGGGAGGGATCTCAGCAAGACGGTGGTTCTGGACAACGCACCCCACACATATCCGTACCATGTAAGCACTGTAGAGATAGGTTTGAAATCTAGCGCTCTGTCATTTTCATTGCTGAAAACATTTTATAAATTTCAAATTAGTAGCAAATTCAGTAAGACGATCAGCATCAAAGTACTGCATCTCTCAATACTTTCTGACTTCCCCACTGATGGAACTCAGTTCAAAATTCTGGTTCTTCTTCCTGAAGACGTAAACTGAAAAATGGGTCACAAAAGATATTTTGGTCTTTTGTAGTATTTGAATAAAAACTTCACTGGGAAAACTACTCTGGGATTTTATTTTTTTTTTATTGTGAGATCAATTCCTCTACACTTGTTTTATGACTGCGGTGTTAACCCTCAAAACCTGACAGACACTCTGTGCATCCAAGTTCACATGCCTTCTCGGTTGAATTGCTCTCAGTGTATTTATTGCAGTGAGGTGTGGAGCATTTCAAATGAAACTGCATGACTTCACCTTTCAAATGACGCCAAAATTTGCCTAGCTAGCTTCTCCTGGCAGTGTGCCTCTGTAAATAGTATGTGTGTATGTGAACACTTCAGTGGGGAAAAAAAACAAGGAAATTTGTTTCTGCATGGCACAAAGCACTGTTTTTATTTTTAATTTCAAAGTCACACAGTAACCCGCCACCATGGTTCTGATTTTG
This sequence comes from Amphiprion ocellaris, assembly GCF_022539595.1. Lineage (NCBI taxonomy): Eukaryota > Metazoa > Chordata > Actinopteri > Pomacentridae > Amphiprion > Amphiprion ocellaris. Next base: position 23,336,912 of record NC_072767.1, on the reverse strand, counting down.
CTAGATTCCAAACAATCATGGGAAGAAATCGCTACTGCCAAGAAGCATGTAAAAACATAAACTTTTACAGAATTGAAAGTTTATTTTCTTTGATGTACTGGTTAATACAAAATGTCTGCATTTGCACAATGTAAAGACACACCGTTCATTCATGTTTTTGGTGTTTTGCAGCTGATGAACACTCTTCCCATTAAGAGCTGGTCTGGGCAGACGGGCGACAGAGAACTGCAGAAGCTCATCCCCTACATGGAGAAACTGTCTGCAGCTGTAAGTCTGCTCACATCCTCTGTTCCTCAGACATTTATTTTGAAAATACTTTTCTGGAAGAAATAAATTGCTATATGCCATCACATCATTTGTGCAGTCAATCCCATTTTCAACCTTGAGTTTTTCCAAAATCCATCTTAAAACTGCTAAAATTGATGCTATGCTAATGCGGCATCAAATCACCATGTGAAAGGATTTGCTCAGTGATGAAGCTATAGAGAATTATCTCCTTAATCTGCAGCGGCTCTCAGCTTTACCATTTAATACTGAGTTTCAGCTCGTTGTTCAACTTTTCAACATTACTGTTGAAGCTGTTTTTTTTTTTTTTTAAAAAAACCCATCTAAAGCCTCACTGCTTAGCACTAAACAACAGACAGACACAATTGACAACAGCTGGTGCTCACAGTGGAGCATTTAGCAGCTCCAGATATTTCCCTCGGGGCGTAGTAGAGGCTAAAAACAGATTTTCAAGAGGGAATTATGCTGGTGAGGTGGCCACAGATATGACTCTGAATTTAGGATAATGTTGCTCCATGATTGCTGGATGTGTGAATGAGCAGCTGTTGTTGACAAGTTCATCATGTCGTGTTCAAATATGCCCGTATGTCAGGTTGCTGTTAACAGTTTGATTCTGCAGCCATCGAGTGGCCACAAAATGTGTTACTACAGGTTTAAGAATCATTAATAAAAAGGTGGCTACAGGTTACAAGTTTGCAAAAACCTATAAATGACAGATCGAAGTGACATTATATAATTATTAGATGTAAAATGTGCTGAGGTGGTCACGTTGTTAGTGTACTGGATCAGAACCAGCAATGATTAGTTAGTTACAGATCAGGCATCTGCAACAATATGACTTTTCCTCATTACACACAAAGTATCTTTCTGGTTGTATCAATGTAAAACTCACTAGAAGTTACATTTAGTCATGATGGAAGTCATCTTTCATTAAAATGATTCTTGTGCTGCAACAATTAGTCTATTGCTGGAAAAAGTTAATGTACTGATAGGCAGTTCATTGGCATCAGTTAAGCAACTACTTGTTGCTCTTTTTCAAACAGTGGTTTTGATCCTGCTTTTAAAATATGTGACCATTGGTCGCACATGATAGTAAATGGAGTATTTTGGTGTCCTGGGACCTGTTTTGTGTTGTGGGATATTACGATGGACTTTTCTTTTTTTTTTTTTTTCTTTTTTTTTTTATTTTACTGTATTTCAGTTTTAGTATCATGTATGGCATGGAAAGTCCTAAAATTGTGATATTTGAGAAGCTGTAATCACTCAATATTTGTTTTTTTGCATCTGAATAAATAGCTAATGATTGCTCAGGTGTCAAAATAGTTAATTTTCTGTTTCACTGCTTCACTCTCTTTGAGTGCTGCACATAAGTCTGTGTTTGCATTTCTTGGTCATGATCAGAGGAGCTGGTGGGTTTTTAAAATTTTCCAGCCAGTCAGTTGTGAATAAAGCCGCTGGTTATCTGCAGCAGCATCTGCCTGCTGTCTTTCCTCCCCCGCTTTCATGGTTGGCTCTTAATATCTCCTGCTGTGTTTTTTCAGGAGGATTTTCAGGAGGTGCTGAAGAAGAGGAAGGATCACTTCCACAGGCTGCTGTCGGAGGACTGACAGGACTCTGCAACTCCCCTGATTTCAACTACTTTTCGTGACTTTCACACATCTCCTTTGCTTTCTTTTTGCTTTGGCTAAAAAGCAGAATCCAGCTGGAAGTGTCTAACCTGCAGCCGGTTGGTTTGTGGTGGATCTGATCGCCCTCCTCTGTCACTGACGACTTTAAAGGACGGCCGATCAGTATTTCAAACATGCTGCTGGTCATTCAGCACCAGAACTCCTCCTTTCTCTGAGACCATTCCACAGAAAATGAACCAGTGTGTATATATTAACAGCTTCAAACTTGAAACATGTTGTTTATAGTCATAATTTTTTATTTATTATGTTGCTAATCAATGGCTGTTATCTCTGTATATTTTAGAAATGCTTTTATATGCGGTGAAATTTCCCTGTTAATAAATGATTAAAATAAGTCACTCATGTCAGTTACGTTGGCCTTTCTTCAACACGCGGTGTTTAATTAGTTTGATATTTGATTTTAAACAAGATTTACTGCCGTTGTTGTGGTGAACATTTTGACATTAAGGCTGCTCCAGATGAATGCAGAAGAGGAGAGTGTTACTCAGTGACATACTAGAGTTGTACATTTTCCTTTGCACTGCCTGAACCTTCTTTAAATACTTGTGTGGACACAGAACAGAGCTCTGGGATGAAGCAACACAAATATAAAAGTTAAAATGTTCATCACGCTCTTGAAAGGGTTCAGACAAACTTAAAAAATGTGACTAAAATGAAGGTGATTATAGCAATCCCCTTCTTTTATCATCAGAAATTTTTTTTTTTTTTTCCATTGAGCAAATTAAGTTCATAATCTTAATAGGAGCAGTCATGGGAAGATTCCTTCCTGGGCAGCATTTGATAATGTATTTTTTTCTCCTTCAGTGATATTTCCAAGTTCGGGATCCAGAATGTTTTTAATTTAATACCTGACATTCCTAAACACCCTCTCTACCGGTGTGTTCTTTCAAAGCTGTAAATGGGTGAGGTGTTTGTAATCTAAATGTATTTTTTATGACATTTTCTCCTGGTTTAAGTTGCTGAGTCATCAGAACAGAGCTGCTAACCACCGAGTTGGTTTTATTCACACAATGAAAAAAAAATGTTCCTGCTGTTAAAATAGAGCCCATTGCTTCCTTTGCAGCAGGAAAGCAAAGGTTCACAGGGGCAAGTGGAAAAGATTGGTCAGATAGAAATCAGTGGGATCATTCTGAGTAGAGTGCAGCTTAATGGTGTGTGAACAGAAGAATATCAGCATTGATGTTTAACTCGTCAGATCGCCTACAAACAACTGAATAAGAAACGGTTTTACATGTCACATAAATTAGGTCTAATTCTAAGGATTAAGAATGGCTTAAATGCCAGAACTAAACTTCAAAACTGCATTTAACAGAAGAGAAAGATAACTATTATAGTAGGGCAGTGATGAAGGATTATTTTCACTATTGATCCAACCACAGTGCTTATCAAAAGTATTCACTCCAACCCTAAAACAAAAGTCTGGGGGGGAAATGAACATGTGGCAGCAACAGTGCCAGAAAAATGTTTTTAAAAAAACAAAAGAAAACAGCAGTGGAATACTTTAACGAACTGTGGAAATAATTGCAAATATCTGTAAAACAATGACAGTAGATTTAAATGCAGCACAACTGTAATTTTACACATTGTGAAAATACAAGTTTTTTGATATTTGCTGTTTTTTATTTTTACAGTTTTGTAAATGTGAATTTCGCTGGATTTTGGTTGATTTTTTTCAGAATGTTCTTAAAGAAACATTTTTTTTTATATTTCCTTTTTTCCACCAAAAAATGTTCAAAAATTTCCCAAAAATGTTGAAAATGTGGAAGTTTTCACTGTGAGAAAAAAAATTGTCTCCACCTTTTCAAACGACAGGAGTCTGAAAATACAACATACAATGAAATAAAACACAACAGTACCACTACAAACTCATTCTGAAGCACCTCAGACACTCTGCTGGTCATTTTAGAAATAAAATACTGCTGTTCATATATTTAAAGCCCTTAATTTGTTTTACAGATGACACTAAAGCAGCAGAAGAAGCTCCTGCGGTGAGTCACGGTGATTTCTGAGTCATAAACAGATAAACTGCTGCGGAACTCACATCCTGTGTATGAATATTAGAGTTCAGTCTAAATGTTTACTGTGCTGTTAGGATAAACGTGTGCTAGTGATGGATGTGGGAGTTCATGCTGAATGTGAAGGTAGCTGCCTCCTCCTCCTCCGGCTTTATTTGCTCCATATGGTGTTTGACATGGTACCCAAGAAGAAGAAAAAAAACTTGTGTGGGCGGAGGAAAGCTTAGTATTTTGTCCGTCCTGAAATTTGATTCAGAAGTTCAGGATCCTGGAAGACAAAAAGCAAACGGAGGGGGAGGGAAGAAAGGCACAGAAGGACGGAGGGTTTCTCTTTTAACTGCGAGAGAAGAGTAAACACCAAAATACTCTGCAATCTCTGACGAAAGTAAGTTACTTTATACCGGTGATTCATTAAAACGCTCAGATGGACATTAGAACAGAGTCTGATTAAGTCTCGTTTGTCTGTGAGGTTTAAACTGCTTTAATTGCTGCTGAGTGGCCGCAAACTGAGATTTCTGAATGACTTGTGTCCTTTTACGCACAGCTTCATGCGGGCTCGGGCGCGTTTTTTTGGCCTCGTTTGATTTATTTATCAGTAAATAAGCTGTTCCCTGCAGCCGCTGCACTGAAGCAGACAGGACCAGGACTTTACTTTGCTCTGCGGAGGAGGAATTGTACAAAGTTTTGTTTTTTTTTTTTTTTTGTTTGAGAGAGTTGCTCAGCAGCGGGGGGAAAGCTATTTTTCAGCAGGGAGGCGAAGACACATTGCCCCCCTACGCGCCTTTCCACATCCACGCCAGCTCCGATAACCGCCGAGATTTATCCCCCTCCGACCCCCCAAAAAACCTCCGGCGGCTCCTAATTGCGCTCTATACATGGTAAAGTCCGCATTTGTTTGGAGAAAGACCGTCGCCGCGGAGTTTTTGCGTGCCGACTCTGCGCCACAGTTGGATGTGCGCCAAAAAAAAAAAAAATCCCGGAGAAAATGCTCCAAATTCAATCTGCAGATGTTAATGAAGCAACTGGAACAGTTCAAACACGGACAGCCCGACAAAGGCCAGTGACTGGTGTTATTTTACACTCATCTGGCAAAAGCTCGCTGCGTTTTCTGCGTTTCTAAAGCGAAAAGTGGCCCAAAAAAGTCATTTTATGGAATATTAAAAGGTATTCTGATCCTTTATGTAAGTAAAAATGACAAAGTTTGTAAGTATTGGTGATAAAATGCCTTATAAATAAAATACTCATCATCCAGAATGGCCTCTGTCAGTTTGGTAATAAGACATTACTCATATTTGTATAATTTAAATCATATTTTATCAATTTAAAGCAAATTCTGATAAGTGACTATGATTGTTGCATACTTGTAATACAGTTAAAAGAGCAATAGTTTCTTCTGAAGTGTAGTGGAGTATCAGTATAAAGCAGCATACATGGAAATACTCAAGTGAAGTATCTCAAAATAAGTAGAGTACTTGTATAAATGTACTTTCCACCACAGAAGCTGCTGATGTACGGAGTCAGCCTTGCTGATTTAATCCTGTTTTCATTTTGATTACATGTGATTTAAAGTCATTCTTCCCCCATAAGGCTTCATGACTATAATTATTACAGCGAGCCTCTGTGCTCTCCTGTCAAATACTAGATCCCTCTTTATGTCTGTCAACGTGTTCAGAACAAGTGAAAAACGAAACATTTTGACCTCTTTTCGCTTCCAAAATATCCTTCAAAGAAAAGTCACTGCTCACTTCTCCTGACCGCAGCAGAGAGAAGTCGCTGGTTGGAACTACTGTGTTATTAGCAGCAGAGCTCAAGTCAAGACTGGAGAAACTCTGAGGTCAGGAGTTGAAGCTGAATGAAGGCTGCCGTCCTCTAGATATTTTTACATCATTTGGATTTAGCGTGTTTATGTAGTTGGTTATTATTAGGTTTAGTGGGTTAACAGTGGAATTATATTTTCTGTGCATTTTATTTCCCAGTAGTTAAGTGGAAAAACTGTGTGAAGGCCATCTGGACTCTGCCAGGAATTTAATTGTGGTGGACAAATATGACTCTAAACTGCTAAGATTTGAACCTCAATGCCTCAGTACACGTAGTAATGAGTATAAAATGAAATGTATCAATAGTTTTTAGCTAACAGTGATTCATTGAGTAGTTAGAACATTCTGTTAAAATAATGGTTTCATATTTTGGGACTTAAACTTATTCACTTTTTTGCTTAAAGTAAATAAAAAGGCCTGATGGTTCTTTTGTATCTGTTGAGTGTGAAGCTGGAGACAGTTTAGCTTAGGTTTACTTTACTGAAAAAAACAGGGCAAACAATTGTGTCTAAAGATTCCTGAATCCTCCCAGAACCTCCACATCTCTAATTAACACACTGTCTCATTAGTTTAACCTTGCAGTAGACAAGTTTTTACTTTTAGTTATTTTGAAGTTTATGTTGATTGCAGAAGGCTGCAGTTCTACTTTAATGACAGCGTCCGTGTTTAGACTGGTTCCCTTTGAGGCCCGTGTTGAGTCTTGATTATGCTCCCCTGCAGACGCCCTCACCAACAGCTGCAGGCACCACGGACAGCTATCTGCCGGAGCTTCACACTATTGTCTTTGTAGCGTAGTCGCCTCGAGGACGCAGGTTTTTAGGTTGCACCCCGCAGGCCTTTGTCGACTCGACAGTCCACAAGATTCACATCAGGTGGATTGTAGTCTGGAGAAGTGCAACACAGGCCCTCTACTCTTCACAGCCAGACGTATGGCGAGGGTCCGCCTGAAGCTTAGCTGTTAGTCCACGTCTGCAAGGGCCTGTGTGACTCCACATGTGGACACTTACAAATGTGTGTCTTCACGGTGACAACGCCACAATGGCAGCAGTTCAAGCACTTAGCAGTGTTTGTCATTCAGTGACTACATAGACACCAATCTGCTGCTCGTGTACTTTTAAGAGTCCTCCAAGTGAACTAGAAAGTCGTATAAAAGCAAAAACTCTGCAACTGTGGTTTCTGCACCTGTTCACAAGTGTTTTTAGTGTGTTTTCAGGCTTTCATGATAACCAAAGCAAACTAGCCACTCGCTATTGCTTCGTGTTTAATGAATGAATTGATCTGAGGTTTCAGTTTTCTCATTCCAGGAGATATTGAACAGATTTCCCAAACTCTAGTATTTTACAGACACAGGCTTCAATATGCTGCTTGAGTTTCCATAGTGCTTCACATTTTATTGGCCTAAAAGTAGTAAAATCTAGTCTAAATATGCTATTACTTGAATCAGACTACCTTCCATAAGTGACTAAGTTTTTAATGACAGAATTTAAACTCCCTCAGAGTATTGAAGTCAGCTGACACACAAAAGAAAACGCAACCGGTTTTCGGCATTATTTTGATGTTGTTCAGTATTAAGTGATTGTGTGAGAAAAAAAGCCTCGCTCAACTTTACTGACAACATTTTAGACCTGCTGGGACGGTGTTTCTTCACTGGGGAAGATAAACTCTGACATCCTGTCAGTGATGATTATTATATAACCAGGTGCATAAACTCATAACATTAATTTCCTTTTTACCCAAATAAGCCCTTGTCCCCAGAAAATGTAATCAGTTTGACATCCCTCCACATGAAATCCCACTGATGTTTTGGTTTTCTTCTTCCCTAATTTGGAAGGTCAGTGCAAACAAACTGTAAAACAGAAGTCTGAGGTGTTTCTCAGGTAGAAGAAAAGATGAAGGATGGAGATAAAAAGAAACATCAATAGCAAATGTACAACCGGCAAAGTAAAAGTAATTAAATTCACAAAAATATTGATTTATCTTCACCTGGTTGCCATTGTTCCATGAATTCTAGAGGGAAATCCAGATTTCCAGAGCTTATAATGACCTGAAATGCATCTGTGTATTTGTTAATGTGGCGTCTCTGCACACTATCAGCAGATGTTTGAAATAAGGTGCATAAGTGGCTATTTAAAGTTGAACACTAGGTTTTAGTGTATGATGTGTGTATTAATTTGGCTTCTGTGACACTTGAAGGATGAATGTGATCTTTACATTCAGATGTCTGTGTTTTTTTTTTGGCCTTTTGTTGGCTTCATTAGATAGGTTAGTAGAGAGGCAGACAGGAAAGTAGGGAGAAGAAAGGGGGGAAGACCTGCAGCAAAGGGCCGTGGGCTGGACTTGAACCCAGACCACTGCGTCAGGGACTATAGCCCCTGTTTATGGGTCGCCCGCTCAGCCAGTTGAGCTATCTGGGCGCCCTCACGTCTGTGTTTTTAACAGTTTTTCTTCTGGTTTTCGTCTTGTCCCTGCTGCTCTCAGGCTGTGTGACTATGAGCACCTCGGGGCTTCAGGCCACTAACCGGCAGAACGTGAAGGAGCTCGACAGCATGAAGGAGTCCATCAGCGACATCATCAACCAGCTCCAGGATATCGACCCGGCCAGGCTCTCCTTCTCCCCCTTCCTGGACCTGGACACTCAGATCTCCTTGGCCCCGGTGTCTGACAGCCCCGAGTCCTCGGTGGAGGAGCTGCACTCGTCCTCCCACTCCGTCTCCGGCTCCCAGCGCTCTCTGGAGCCGCCACCAGCAACCGATCAGCCAAAGAGTGAGTTATTGCTGCTGCTTTTTACATGCCTGCTGGAGCCGTAGGAGTGGAGAGCAAATTAGCAAAGGCTACAGCCGAGCTTGAGTCCAGACTGGATCCAAAGGGAATTAAGACAGAGTCAGGACTGATTAAAGCAGAGCAACAGCTAGTAAGCAGTGGACACGTCTTTCCAGCTTCTACAATAGATTTTAGGGAGTTTTTAAAGGTTGAGCAGATGTGTCAATAAACCTACAGCAGCATCAGTGCCATCAGTGAATACAATTTTGGAATTCTTTTAGTCCTTTAGGTTTTTAGATGTGGTTTGTAGTGCTTGGAACGACATGTAGAGACAGTATGAGATGGGAAAAAAATGGTTGTGATGGGAATAACTTGAGATATTCACTATTAGTTACAAACACCGGCAGATTAAATAATCTCCCAGAAAAGAAGAGCCTTCTTTAGTGATTTAAGTCTCAGACTGAAGACATTTTATGAAGATCTAATGACTCACTTCTTACTAAAATCTTCTACAGGAGTGGAATATTCTCTAAAGCATGAACAGTGTTTCAGGAAAGACACCTTTTTTTGTTGCAGATTTTATTTATGGAGCTTGTTACAAGAGAATTTATTTGTTGAAGTGCTACTTTAGAGAAAATGTGAGACAGAGAATCATTTCAAGTCCTGCAGTTGAGCCTCCATCTGTAATGTGAGGTGGGTGAATATTTGTAACTTTCCTCAGTGCAAATATTTCTGGTATTGTTGAGCGTCTGGATGTTTTTCACATTTTGGCTCAAACTATTTTCTAAATGTGGAATTTGATGAGCTTTAATTTCTGTTGTGAGGGTTAATGCTGATCTTTTGACCCCTTTTCTGCATATTGCAACAATAAGAATTATATTTAATGACATTTAAAGATGAAACACTGCCTTCTCAGCTTACGGGATAATCCTGATGATATATGATTTCATTTATTGTCAAAAATCTCACTGTAAAGACCAGAACTGGTGTGTTTCGGTCCAACTTTCAGCACTTTGTGACTTCCCTACACTTTCTGCGGTGCTGGTTCCCACTGAAGATGTACTGCAAGTCCTTAAAAGCAGGTCACATATATAGAGTTTCCTATAAAAAAGAAGCTAGATGGTTTCTTTTAAAAGCTGGGCTCTGTATTTTATTTTATTTTTTGCACACTTTTGGAAGCTATCCTACTGTTCATTTTAATGAAGGATAATGTCACCACTGCTGCTCATTTATGTGTCTTCAATATTTTTTGGACAACTAGAATGGATTAAACTTAAATCAGAGCCGAAATCTTGTATAAGTAGAACCAGTTCATCGTTTTTTTTTTTTAAGGATTTGTTGACCATATTAACAAATAAATCATGTCACCAGACTTGTACGATGCCTCATGTGTGCCTCTCAACAGTTTACATGAGACCCTGGGCTCTGCTTTGTTCCCTGGAATAAGGAAGTGAATGATTAATTACAGTAAGTGTGATTGGTTCCAGTGTCTGTCTTTGGACTCTGTATTAAAATGTGCTCTGATTTGAACAGGCTCAGCTCCTCGCCACCAGCAGCCCAGCGTCCGCCTCCCAGAGGAGCCTCGGGTCGATCAGACGGAGGAGGGGGAGCTGGATCAAACTGTTTCCAGTCCCATCATCACGCCGCACAATTTGGACGCCACCACGGAAAACTGCATCGGCCCTCCAACCCCGGCCTCTCAGGGAGACATTCCCAACGGCACAGACACGCCGAGATGGAGTCCAGAGTCCACCAATCTGGACTGTACTGCCGATGAAGGTCGGCCTCTGATAGGCCCGCCGCCAGAGAGCGTGGAGCTGGCCGTGTGGAGCTCCGAGGGCCCTGGAGAGACTTGTGCAGCCGCAGAGGAGGCTTCAGATCGAGGACGATGCTGCTGCCGCTGCTGCCAGTGTAAATGCTGCCAGAGCGGCCGAGTTCCTGCTTTCTTCTCAGTCCTGGCGTCTCTTCTGTGTGCAGCCGGGATCCTCTATGCACTCTATTTCTATGTCCCCATTAAGCCCCCTGACTGCCCCGACATAAGCAGCCGCATCGTTTTCACCTTCTGCTGCTGCGTGGTGGCTGCCCTTCCCATCCTGCTCGGTACGTTTCAAACACCTGCACACTGACATTCAAAAACAGCCGTCTAAGAGCCTCAAATGAAAGATAAAGATTAAGAGAGGATTTGGTTTGTCTGGCTGCCTGGTCTTGGAATGTTTCAATGTCTCCTGTCCCCTTTAATTTCATGCGCTTCCAACCTCAATGCAGCAGACGTTTCCCCGGGCCTCCGGAGAGGAGCATAATTTCCTTCTCCTTCTCATAGCTTTAAATGGAAACTACAATAAGAGGTTGGCTGCGTCTCTCGTCTCCCAGGCTGTGGCCTAATTGTTTCAGAGCTTTTTAATCACTTCCCAACCTGGGTGACTAGGAACGAGAGGGCAGGTGGCAAAAACATCCAAACCAAATCCAGCCCAGACCATTTTCCTGCTACTTATTTGTCAGTCTGATGACAGTGAGGAGTATTTGCATGTGAGTCCTTCTGCTGGCAGTTGCGGTATTCAGATGAAGAAATTGTAAAAACAAAGTGTGCTGTCAGACAGGCTTGCCTAAAGTTGAGAGCCGTTTGTGGAAACATGGCCCAGATTCAAGATGCTAACTGACTTATTGCTCTTTTATCCCTCGCAGCGATGCTTGTGGGTGCAGCGTGTCAGTTCTGCACCGGCTCCTTCAATCTGCAGGAGCCAGTCCCCAGAAGAAGTGCGCTTCAGCAGCAGTTTGTTACGTCGTCCTTGGAACAGTTGCTCCTCTACGTCCTCAACCTTGTCGTTATGGCCGCTTTACTGCCTCAGGACCAGCTGAAGTTGGTGCCTATACTGGTTGCAATGTTCATCTTTGGAAGGTGAGGCTCAAAAGTCGACTAGAAGGTAGCTTTCCTGCACCAAAATCATGAAACTGCCTCAAAGCTCTCAGAACTAATGAGATCACTTCTTCAAGTCAAGCATAGTTCAAAACTCTGAACCACAAAACCCACTGGCAGATTTTAAAGGCATGTTATCCCCAAGAACTGCAGAATTACCCCATTTATCAAGGCCAGAAGCTGCAAAAAGAGAAAGAAATATCAGATTTTCAACCTACCAGCACTGCTTGAGCTACTCATCTGTGATGCTCTGTTCTGTCAGGAAATCTAACCAAAGCTAAGCTTAAAATCATCATTTTTCATCAAAATGACTTTACATGTCTCATTTAAAAACTCACCAACAATAAAATTTTTGATATAGCCACATTCTGAAAAAAGTTCCACCATTCTGTGGAACTGGAAAACCATTAGTGACAACAAATTCAAGGACTTTTCAGCTAAACTACAGGCTGTGCACAGAAAACACAGGACACAAATATAGAAACAAATAAAAAAAAAATGTAAGTAACATACATAAAGCATGTTGAGTCACACACAAATATTTGGGTTTTTTTGCAGTATTAGTTTCCTTGTTATGCTTTATGACATTTTAACTGTGTCATACGACATAGAAGGCATGTTTGAGTTCTTTCTATTTCTAGTCATGGTTGTTTTTTTTCCATAGAGGTGCAGAACTTTATATTGCAGTGAAAAATGAGCCAGCAGCGGGAAAAAATGTGACACAAAACACATCCAGAAACTTACTAACTGACCTTTCTAGACAAACCTGAAACACTGATCACACTGATGCACAAATGGAGAAAACTGAAAAAACAGCCATGTTAGCAACCAGAAGCAGAAGTTCTTCAATATAAATGATAAATGCCTCTTTTTGTTTAAACCAGATACAAGAAGTCATGGAATCACGAAAATATAAGATGCGATCAAGTGCAGCTTATGTCAGTGTTTGATAATCAAGATGGGAAGGAACTTTAACTGCTTCAGCTCATCAGAAATGCTGGTTATGTCTTAAAACTAAGTTAAGCAGGATCAGGTTCATCTGGAGGGACAAGTTTATGTGAAAGATTTATGCAAACCTGCTTTATGACACGAAACTTCCTGATTGACTGAAGTGAGGATGGATGCTTGTAACTTGTAATCAGAACCCATCAGGGAGGCTGTGAGTGTTTATCAGCGAGGTTTGAACTCGATCTGATTTCCTGTTTGCTGTTGTTTTTGATCTTGATCCTCCACAGACTTGTTTACTGGGTCAGCCTGAACATGTGCAGCTCCTGGCGAGGCTTCGGCTCCGGCCTGACCGTCTTCCCGCTCCTCGCCATGGTGGCTCTCAATCTGTTCCTCATGTACATCCTCAATCTCAAAGAGCCACTTTTTGGCTCTCAGGACGTCCTCTATAATCAGGTCACCCCCTCTTCCTGGTCAGAGGAGACATCACAGAGCCCGAGTGGCAAACCAGACATCTTACCCACAGACATCCTGGACGCTCAGTGAGGAGGCGAGCTGCGCTTTCTTCTCTAAGAGGAGGAGATCTATCCAAAAATAGGCCATTCCTGTGGTCTGCAGTTCAGCACAGCTACACATGCTGCCACTTTAACCTCCAACTCTGTGACGGCTTAACTTGTGATTTTGCTCCTCCTATACACAACCTTTTTTATGTGGATTCATGCTTATTATCTGAATTGCGAGAGCTTTGCCCGCTAGTGGCCAGGGATGCCTTTGAACAATACTGTAGTCATAAAGCATTTGTCCTTTTAAGCTATTCCGGTGCCTGTATTTAATGTTTTGAACTCCAAGTACTTAAAAGCTCTGATATATATATATATATATATATATATATATATATATATATATATATATGGCTGAATTTGGTTTCTCCTAAAAAAGAAAATGCAGCTAGTGTTGTCAGTTTTTATTATTTCAACTGTCCGAAAAGTTTGTACATGATGAAGTCAGATTAAACGCCATTTGTAAAAAAAAACGTCTTTCCGTCGTTGGTTTTCCGTTGACCAGTTGTTTCTTTTTGCTTTGACTCAGCAGCTATTCCTGGAGAAGCGGCAGTGTGTGTTCTCAGCGCCGGGACTGTCATTATGTGATAACATGCTCTCCATGTCGCTCTCCATCCCCACCCTGTTGGCGTCCTCACTGCTGCTGATGAACTCGCTCGGCTTGCGGCACCAAACAGAAGCCCAAACAAAAACGGGATAAGATGCACTTTCATTCGACCGCTCCGCCGAGGAGAGATTAATGAGCCGTGCAGATTACTGTGATTAAAAGTGATTTGTTGACTAAAGGTATTTATCAAGTCAAAACAAACGCCTTTCCAGCTCAAATGCTAAGATTTATTTGGTTTTTGACAGTTTATTTGGATTCCCGTTAAAGATGGATGAACCGTCCATGACCCGTAAGTTTCCTAAAGAGCGGTTTTAAAGCTCAGTCTGGTGGCTCCATCCGTCGCCATTTTGGTAGTGCCTGACTCCTCCTGACTTTTAATTAAAACTGAGCTAAGAGGTGGACCATGAGTGCATGTGAAGCAGGCCATTGACTGTCCTACGATGGAATCCCACCTGCCATTCAAAGCAGCCACGGCCTTAATAATGCTGATCTTTTAGCCTTAAAACAAATCATACAAGAGAGTTATGTGAAAACCCATCCTCTCTGCAGTTGTCATTAAGAAGGAAAATAGACCAAAACCATTTCTGTAGCAGGCTGTAAACATATTTGTTTCTGTTGTAAAGTTGGACATTTTTACATTGGGTTCTATGGGGATTGACTCACTTTTGGAGCAGCCCCAAGTGGTCAATCAAGAAACTGCATTTTTGGCACTTCTGTGTTGCCTTCATTTTCAACCCTGTGATTTCTTCTTGCTTCTGCCACAGCTGCTGCTAGTAGTTTTGTGTTCACAGTCTCAACATACATCATAAAATCACAAACCCACAAAAAGCACTGACAAAGCTCATACCAGAATAAACATGCACTATGTGCACAATAGATGGAGAAAAGCAGTAACCTAAACTCTTTCAGGTATGATCAATCATACAGTAGAGCTAGGATGTATTTTCCTATATCCTGTAAAGGTGGTGATAATGTTAATTATCTAATTGTGAGCACAATTATTAGTTTTAAAAAAAAAATCTTTATCAAGTTTTTTTTAGGCCGAGACATTATCAAACTATCCGAATATGAAATGATTATGTATTTGCTATTTAATATTGCAGCTGGAAAAAAATGAGTACGATATACCTGACAATATAAACAGAGACAAACGAGACAGAAGTTTTTATTTCTAATGGGACCCTGGACAGTCTGCTGAGCATTTCAGTAAGCTGGTGTAGTATGGACATCCAAAACATTAACTTGGCAGCCCTGTCATGTAGTAACTGAAGTCTAAGTTTAATTGAAGACATTTTCACTTGCTCTCTGCTGGAGAGGCTTAGTTTGCCTGCCTTTCTCTATAAACAGATATTATACTGGCCTCAAATCAAGCCATATACTTGACCAGTTCATAGTTCTTACCATATCCTTCTTTAAAACCTCTTGTATGATTTTGGCAGTGTGCTTTGGATTGTTATCATGGTGGAATATTACTTTTCTTCAAGCTTCTGCTGACTGGGAGTCATCTTGTCAGCCAGTATTTTTGTATATCCACTGACATTAACGGTGCCACCTATAAATGTCACCTGCCCCTCATCTTTTGTACTCATACAGCCCCATACAATCACACCCTCTGGTCCGTGCTTCACTGTCAGGACTATGCTTTCACTGTGGTTGTCCTGGCCTGGTTCATACTGAACATGCTGAAGTTCATCTCCATCTTGGTCTCATCCTTACCAAGAATGTGCTCCCATTATTGATCGGACTTCTCTTCTTGTCCTTTAGAAAACTTTGAAGTGGTAGTTTTGTGAGCATTTCCATCCATCCATTATCTGTACTATATATATTTTTGGACTGTGGGAGGAAGCCGGAGTACCCGGAGAAAACCCATGCATGCACAGGGAGAACATGCAAACTCCGTGCAGAAAGATCCTAGGAAAGCCGGGGATCTTCTAGCTGCAAGGCAAAAGTGCTAACCACCAAGCCACTGTGCATTTCCTTTTGATTATTTTATTTTATAATGTAAACCATGGTAAAAGCATCCAAGGTTGGTGAGTCAGAGTTTGCCTGTGTGCTGCACTGTCTGTGGCCTGACTGACCTAACTGCAACTCAGATTAGATCTGAAATTGAGAATGTCCTGGTATTCACAAGTGATTTACTCATTTTCTAACCATGTTCATGCATTTAAGATAATTGACAATGGCAGATGTACTTATTTCAGTGATCACAGGTTATCAAACTTGTGTAGTAATCACAGGCATGTTTAGCTTTGTTGATTTATGTTTCTACTTTTGGGCCTCTATTTTCAGTTGTCTTTCTAAAGTAATTGTTTTTGGTTGTTCATCCGAGGAAACTGTTCAACTTAGATTAGAGACTATTATAATTATTATTTCACATTGGTATATTCACTTCTATTATATTCTGTAAGTTTAACATAATTTAAACACACCAACCATGATGGTATGTTCATAAATGATCTCAGTTCAGCGTCTAACTTTTAACCATATTCCATGCTTTCTGGTTATTTACACATTCAATAGTAAGTTAATGAAAAAAGCTTTAAGATTAGCTTCATAATATTGGAAATATGATCACACAGATAGTAACAGAACAACAAACTATGATCACATTTGTACCAGACAGAGATTTTTATCTCTTACACCAAGCTTATAAATCAGACTCAGGTGACATGACAGGTTTATTTTGAATATGACATGCATGATTAAATAAATGTATTTGTTTTGACAACACACTTGTGAATGCAGCTCGACCAGTAGCGCCAGGCTGCTGCTCCAGTTTATTATCTGGGTCACATAAAGTCCTGGCGTCTGAATGAAGAGGCAGAACCTCAAGTCTAATGTGAGTAACTCCTGCAGATCCTGCTCTGTGTGCCATCTAAAGAATTTCAGTGCGTTTGCACGGAAGATTTCTCACAGAGAAGGAATAATTCATCAAAACAAATTTAAATTGGATATCCACAGCATTGCACCACAACAGCATAACTTATAGCTTAATGTCAAGCATTGCTTTAAGTTTATTAATATGACAATAAATCACTCTAATGTAAGTCTACACTGTAGTGTAATTACGACCTCTCTGATGTTGCCACGGTTGTTCTAAAATAAAACTGCAATAGTTTAGTTTCAATTCACTCAGGAAAACATATGAATGTAGTGGCTGTTAGTCAAGAATATACCTAAATATCATGTGTTGTGGACTCCAGAGGTTTAGTTTTTGCTCTGAAGATGTTAATGAGAGTCATAAAAGAAATGAAATTAAAAAATGAAATGGCTGTTTTATTGGAGGCATAAATCAAAGTCATAAATCTCTCAAAGTCCAGTAACTTTCTGCCTCTGCATGTCTGCACAGACACTTAGTAGGAAATTAACATATATGTAAATGTGTCACTAACAACAGAGTCTGGCTTAGCAAACAACCACATTTATAATCATCACAGAGGTTTCTAAACATCTATTTAAAATTGAATCATACATATAAGTGTGAAACCACAGTCAGAAACATACTTTAAAGCTTTAAAAGTGATCACGTTTAACACAATGACAATGTCACCACAGTGGGGGAGCTAACAAATGTATCCAGACTATTCAATTAATATACTGTTAATATATTATAAACATCAATATCAGGACATAGATTCAGTGCTGTTTCTGGAATGTCACAGTTTTTACAAAGTCTACTCTTTGAAAACCTTTACTTACAGTTTGCAGTTGGTGTTTTTTTAAGTCTGACTGTGATATTTTGTGATTCTGAGTCAATATTCAACATCATATTTATATTCCAGAGAGTTTTTTTAAACAGCATTTAAACTTTTATGTGGTGAGATCAGATTTACAGAATATATATATATATTTTATGTTAAACAATGAACAGCCAATCTATTAAGAGCATTTTACAGGTTTTACTTTTTGTTTGGGAATTACATTTTTCCTCAGAGGATTAGGATTATATTGGGGAATTTCAGCTTGTAACTATATCAATAAAAACTTGGCAGAACAGCTCTGGTCCACCTCTAATATGATGGAGAAAGATGTCTATCTTCTATGTTTTTTTGTAGTAATTTACAGTCTACAATTTTGTAGAAAGCAAGAATTATTAGCCAACAGACAGAAATAACTGAGAGGTTTCCCAGCAGTGTTTTATTTCTGGTAATATGAAAAGGGTTTCATGTATGGAAATAAACATTTCACCATTACTTTTGGTTTCTGGTCATGATTGTCTGAAGGTGGAGGACATTTGTGAGCATTTCAAGTCATATTGCCTCAGTGTTTTTAAATGTGGCCCTGGTAGGTTTTGTGTGTTTGTAGTTAAATGTATATTTCTGTGTTTTGGGGTTGAATGTGCTGTAACTCCAGTGGAAGATTAAATTAATTATTTTTTTCTGAATTATTGAGTTAAATATTGTCAATTCATTATTATTATTATTATTATTATTATTATTATTATTATTATTATTATTATTATTATTATTATTATTATTATTATTATTATTATTATTATTATTATTATTAGATGTTTTAATCTTGTATTAAAGTCCTCTGAAATAGTGTGACATAGTTCTTCAAAAACATTGGGGTTTTATTTTACTGTTCAGAAAAGTTTGTTCACTGAAGTCAACATATTTCTGTTTCAGGCTCACAACAGCACATCTGCAGCAGTGAAAATATTATCAAAGCTTTTTATAACTACATTTAGAGTGTGTCCTCTCTAATCATTAAAGTTACTGAAAATACAGCAACAGGTAGCAAGGTAGCAATGAAAGCACATTTAATTGTTTTATTCTAAGCTGCTGCAGCTCTATATGGTGTCATTAGACTATGGACATAGATTCCAGAGTCTATGTCAGCAACACATTCGGCAGATATGGTTTGGTTATAATATGCTATTTATTGGAGGTAATATGTTAGGGGACTGGAGTAAACTTTTTCCTCTCACCATCATTTGCATCTCCTCTTTTAGTTGATCCCTAAAATTATGACTAAATTAAATTTCTGAAAAGAAATATTTTCAAGGTACACCACTGCATGTGATCATAGCTCTTTAAATGATCATACGTTCCAAAGCACACAGTAAAGAGATTCTCTGTCTGGATCTTAACATGTGGAACATGGGCTGAGCATAGAAACAAATGGATGACCTTACAAGCACGGCGTGTCACATTTTTATTAATTTAACTTGAAAATGGTACAATTATAAGGTTAAAATTAAAACACAGATGGGCTACACCTCCAATGTGTCAAGATCCTAACATCAACTCTGCTTGTTGTCACCAATGTAGACTGTAATAGTATATACAACACATACTGATATATACTAGTATATACAGCACATATTGATAGTTATATATACTACGTTCAAATTTTTGGGGTCACCGAGACAATTTCATGTTTTCTATGAAAGCTTGCACTGTTATTCGTGTGCTAACATAACTGCACAGGGGTTTTCTAATCATCAGTTACCTTTTCAACACCATTAGCTAACACAATGTAGCATTAGAACACAGGAGTGATGGTTGCTGGAAATGTTCCTCTGTACCCCTATGCAGATATTCAAATCAGCCGTTTCCAGATAGAATAGTCATTTACCACATTAACAATGTCTAGACTGTATTTCTGGTTAATTTAATGTTATCCTCATTGAAAAAAAAAAGATTTTCTTTCAAAAACCAGAACCTTTCTAAGTGACCCCAAATTTTTTAACGGTAGTGTATATACTATTATATAAAGTACATACTGATATTTATATATGTATGTGCTTGTATATACAGCAAATACTGATATTTACATTTATATACAGCACATACTGATATGTATATATATGTACTAGTATATGCAGCACATGCTGGTATTTACATATATGTACTATTAGTATGTACTGCTGTACAGTCTGTGTTTGTCACGTGGCAGCAGCGCCCTCAGCAGCTCGCGCTCATACACACACTGGAAGCAGTTTGACGTAACCAGAATCCCAAAGATGGCGGCTCTAGTGGGTAAGTGATGTTTTGGTTAAAACTGTCCTCTTTTTGATAAGCATTGCTGTGTTTTTAGACTTGTGATACTCGTGCCATTTAAATTAAAAGGTCCATAAAAGTGCACTCCTCGGTGGTTTGACTGTGTCGGTGGTCTGGTTTGTAACTTTTGGGGACTGCGCACACTGACCTTGCTGTGTCTGTGTTAGCATAGCGGCTAAGCAGGTTAGCTAACAGCGCTTACATGAATCTCAGCTGTAACGTTAGCAGCTGACAACACAGCATTAGCCAGCACATACAAGGACGAATATCATCTTTAGAAACCATTCAGAGTGTCTTTTGTTTTGGCTTACGTTATCAGCATTGCTTTTGGACTAAATCACATGCGTCGTTATCCCCAGCTTGACCTGATTGTACAACCAAACTCCTTGTAAAGAGATGGTGACTTTAGAAGTGCTGCATTAAACTATCAGTTAGAGTATCAGTCAGAGGCTTTTAGAAATCATCAAGCGTTAGTCTACAGTTGAGCATACATTGGACACGCAGGAAACAACACTGCGTACAGCAAAATATAGTTAGAAAATACAAAATTGATGTCTTTAACGTTTAAATGCAATGCGATGCGATAGATGGTCATACTAGTTAAATTACATCTGGCAGATTTTTAGAGGAACTGAATGCTTTACAAACATTAAATGTCCAGACTTTTACCTGAGGTTATTATTCTCAGTTTCTGTGTCATTCACAAATTGTTGTTTTTATGTAAAGCTAATTACTTGTATCACACACACGTATGTTTTGTTTGAACAAAATCACTGATTGTTAACAACGTCTACAACCCAGCAGTTAACATTAATACATCTGTAGCTGAATTCACTTGTATTATATCTTTATTAGTAGTAATATTATAAGCCTTTCAGTTTGTGTATTGCTTTTATTATTACAGCGCCTCGCTTGGCCCTTTTTGGCTCTTTTTCAACAAGGTAAGAACCTTATGATCCTGTTCCATGTTTAAGCATACTTTAATCTGGCCTTGCAACTGCTACAGTATTGTGCACTTCACGTGATTTGCTTGTCATATTTTAAATGATATATTTTTTATTGAGCTGTCTAAAAAGCTCAACAAGCATCACCTTATTTCTAACTCACCCAATTTTTATTTTGTACATTTTTTTGCAAATACCTCATTTGTTCTGTTGATTTCAGATTATATCCCACTGGGGAAAACCCCCCCCAAAATGAAACAACCTGCACTCAAAGGCAAAGGGAACATTTGCTGTAAAGTTTTTTTTTTTTTAGCAGCAGGAGTGTTCAGCATGCCAGGTTAATCCTTTAAAGCATCATCAGGTTTAGGAGGCTCAGACAAAATCAGCATCCTCCTCCAAGAAATCTTTCCATCTGTCCATCACACACAGTGTCATAAAATGATTAAATATCATGTTGTATTATTACAATGTCATCCTGTAATGAAACTGGCAGTTTTTGGTGCTCTCCATTTGTTCAGTGACTGTTTTAACACATATATATTCTGAAACTACAATTTAGTTTTCTTCTTGCCATCATCCTTTTTTATTGAAGCTGATATTTTTTTCTCACCTCTCTCCTTCTGACAGGCCAATTTCAATTTTTGCCATTCAACAGAAGAGCCTGCACAGCAGTGCTAAAAGTGACAATACCAGCACAAGGTGAGTTTATGAGAAAGACTCTGTTATATAGACACTTAGTAAACACTCTGCACATGGTAAATCTCTGCTCCGTCTGTTGCAGTGTGGTGCCAGTGAGAGAAAAGAGCACGGCAGTGGCAGCAGCCAAACCAGCAGCTGTAGCCAGCAGCAAGGGGGAGTATGTTGTCACCAAGCTGGACGACCTGGTTAACTGGGCACGCAGGGTGAGTAGTTTAGAGGCTGTTTGCTGTGTTAACATCCAGCATGTGTGGCTTAGACTCATGAATGTGTTCAGGGCTTTTTCACTTTTGTTACATTGTAGTTTGGCCCACTGAGAATGAGGCTATTTGGTGTGAAGCCACTCAGCTGTAAATAAGACTAGTGTCCCCTTTCATGATGTGATTTGACTCCACCATTACCTGAGCGACTGTCCGATGTTTTATAAGTGGATTTCTGTTTTTTTTTTTTTTTTTGGGTCATGCCACTCTGTAGTCTATGTTTGTTGTAATCTGGGTCTGACTGATGATTTTAGCTTCTCAAGACAAGAGAAAACAACATTAAGAGGCAAACAAATCAGAGCTGCTGCCTCAGTGTTGGGGCATTAGTCACATCTACAGTTGAATACACATTGAAACAATGGACATCTTAAAAATCACAACAACATGGCAAATGCACATTCATATGTGGACTCGAGCAGCTACTGACTGTTGTTGGGTTCAAACTCAACATCACAAATGACTGTGTGGCCTCTCTCTTTCAGACTCCTTGCTGGTCTTTGCCTGTTTGAACAAGATGAACAGTCATTTATAGGAAGTTGTTTGGGATGATACAATAAGTAATTCTTGTTTCTGTTCAGTCCTTTTTTTACTTATTCCTGCTGTGCTTCCCCCTCAGAGCTCTCTGTGGCCAATGACCTTTGGCCTGGCATGCTGTGCGGTGGAGATGATGCACATGGCAGCTCCCCGCTATGATATGGACCGCTTTGGAGTTGTGTTCAGAGCAAGTCCCAGACAGGCCGATGTCATGATTGTGGCAGGAACGCTGACCAATAAGATGGCTCCAGCTCTGCGAAAGGTGAGAGGAGGGACAGGACTGATGTAGCTGTGTTGGTAGCTGCTGTAATAATAGGATGTAAGAACAGCAACCATCAACAGCATACATTTTACATTTTGGTGCAGTTGAAGTGATGATGCGTCAACACCACAGCTGCTGTCTCAGGTTTGACTCATCTCTGAAATGGAGGAAAAATGATGAGGAAATGTGTTTCTATGCACAGTTCATAGACACTGTCAGTGCTGTCTGTCAGACATTTCTGTCTCAGGATGGGAGCTGTGAGAACAGTATAGCTGTGTAAATGCTGGATGGATTATGACCAGCCTGTCGGTAGATTTGTAGACTGGCATGAATCCTTCCTCCAGCTGAATCTACAGATTAGTTCTTAGTCAGACATTGCATAAGAGTGACTGAACTGCTTCTTCCATCCAACAGGTGTATGACCAGATGCCCGAACCTAGATATGTTATTTCCATGGGAAGGTAAGTTTAACTTTGGAACAGATTTCCTCTAATCTTTTTATCCCAACCAGGGATGTACTGATCAGGTTTGTACCCCCTGATTGTTGGGCCGCTCTGATACAAAGACCAGATATTTGATTAAAACGCTGAAACACCTGATTCCGAACTGTAAAGCTGATCATCTTAAATTACTGATACGATGTTTAGAAAAGTGTTGCTAAAAGAATACAATTCCCTAAAATTAATAAGAAGCAGTCATTTAAACAGAAGACATAGCAGTCTGTTTGAATTGTTAGACTACAGACACACACTGGCAGTTTTACAGTGGTGTTACAGAGTGGAGGTTCAGCCTACGCAGACAATCTTTAGCTGGGAACAGACAACACAAGTTTTATTTTGGCCTGCCATCAGCCAACTCATAAGTTAACATTGGATAGTGACGGCTGATATGATCAGCAGATGGTCCATGTTGACTAAAAATGCTGTTTTGTGAATGTTTTGTACGCTGACATTTGCTAATGAGAAGAGAGAAAGCAGATTAATTACCGATGGAGACAGCTGAGTCAGTCACATGCAATAAAAAGCTAATTTTCACAGAGCATTGCTTCACCACTAGCAGGCTGATGAGGACAAAACACCACAGAGTAATGAAAGAAAAAGGAAGACATTTTGAATAGCTTAATTTTAGCTATCATAACCCTGAAAAACATGCCTGGATCATGCCTGGATCTCCCGAGCTGGATGAGCTCAGGATATCTCTGGTCTTGACACCTGTCAGGATCTGTTTGTATCTTTAAGCATCCTGCATTCTCAAGGCATCTCACATGATCATGTTGACTGTGTTTCTGAATGTTTAGTTCAGCTGTTTGTGTTTATTCCTGCTTTTGACTAATGTTGCTCCTACTGTCAGTTTAGTAACTAGTTCTCCGTGCACTGTCACCTGTGAGACTCCATAGTCTCCAACATAGAAGCAGTTTAGTTAATGTCTTTATTATTTTCCTCTTCCAGCTGCGCTAATGGAGGAGGCTACTACCACTATTCCTACGCTGTTGTCAGAGGCTGTGACCGAATTGTACCGGTGGACATTTATGTTCCAGGTAGATGTTTCTGCACACCCTTAAGAATAAAATATGCACATATTTTTATAATTTTCAGTTGAAAATATTTTCCATTTAAAGTGGGATATCTCAATATTTACTGTATCGCCAAAAGTATGTGGACAGGCTTGGACTATTAGTCTTTACAGTCATAATGTAAGGAAATTAAACATTATGGTGTACTTAAAACTTTGTGAAAACAATTTGGAGAAGTTTTTTCTTTGTAAAGATGATAGCACTCTGTGCACAAAACCAGGTCAATATAGACAAAACAGGCTAACTTTGAACTAGTTGTTCTATGTTTCCATGGTAGCACTCAGTGACATCTGCTGACCAATACCAAAATGATGGCCAGTGACAAAATGTTGTCACATTTTTGTTTTAGTAAAATATCGTTTCAGATTTTTGAATTCATTGAAATGCAGATGGAGCTGTTGGAGTGAAGGGTGCTCAGAGATGTGAAGTAGTTGCTCGGTCAGTCATGTTTTTTGCTTAAAATTTTAAAACCAAACTTCAATTGGTTCAGTTATCAAACTTGTTGAAACCAGCTCAAGATCTTATTGGCCAACATGGTGATGGACCTCACTAATACTCTCAGAACTGAATAAAATGATCCTGTGGAAAGTCGTCACAGAACAACAGAAGCTGTTTAAAGCAGATTAAAGCACATGGTCTTTGGAAAGAGATTTTCGGTAATCACTGTGTCCTCAAAACTTTGGTCGGTCATGTCCAGTCCACTCTATTTCCAGTCAACTGTTTAGTCTTAGCTAGAATTTATTGTCATGTTATCCAGAACTCTGGTCTGTAAGTGAGGCTCATTTTTGGAAAATAGGAAGTCATAGTAGCTGTAGTACTTGTAGTAACAGCATCAGTAATAGAAGTGTGTAATTGTGTTACAGCAGTAATGATTGTAATGCCACATTAGTACATGTATTATTATAGTAGCGCCCCAAATACCTGAATTATGGATAACTTTTGGCAGGATAATTTGTGCTTTAGTTGTAGCAAACTGCATAATGTTTAAGTTCTGTTGCTGTGAGTGTGATTGTAATTATGGCAGCCATCATACTGTTTAGTACATCATTCAGTCAGCCGTCATGGACGTAAACATGTCACTATTTAGCATCATTTACCAGATATATAAATACATTATTATAGAAAGTTTATTTTAATGTTTCTATACAGATGATACATAAGAATTGCTCTGTTTTTGTCCTCAGGTTGTCCTCCTACTGCAGAAGCTCTGCTCTACGGGACTTTACAGCTGCAGAAGAAAATCAAACGTGAGAAGAAGATAAAGATCTGGTATAGGAAGTGAATGTGTAATATGTTTGAGTGTATCTGGTATGTAAATGTTTTATTTCTGGTTTCATTTGGAGCACCGCTCCTCCTCCATGTAGAGCTGCAGGAAATAATTTAAATAAAGACATTGTTGTAAATTACACACAGCACACTGCTGCTTATCTTCAACCAAACACAGCAGCAGCCACTCAGTTCAGGTCTTGTGCTTATTTACAGCAAATTCTGCTAGTGTGACAGGAATACCTCTTGTTGCTTGTGTCTGGATTTAAACTACAGTTTTATATTACAATCATCTGTGCTCAAATAGCTGTAGGCAGTACAGTTCTCATTTACAATATCCAACCAGTCAGTCATGGACATAAGTTATGAGTGGCGTACTATCTTAAATGCTATTTTCAATAAACTGAGCTTACATGAAAATCCATTATTGTAACATCTGTTGTATTATTTTTGCCGCTGTGACCACCAGAGTGAAGTCTTAGCCACCAGGTGGCTCCTGTGATCAGCAGCTCTGACCTTCACAGCTCTTTGCGGACACTCAGCAGTGGTTAGAAGCAAAAATGCATTTTTATTGTGTTTCACTCTAACAACACACAGAGTGAAAACTGGTTTACACTAAATCAGATGCTGTGTTTGATTTAGTGAAAACTGGTTTGCACTAAATCAGATGCTGTGTTTGATTTAATCAGCCAGCAGTTAACCTCTCCAAACATTCTTACTGTAAAGTGGTGACTGTAATTATGTATGTAGAGATTCTTTTATGCATCAACACAATCACAGCTTTATTCCTCTTTGCTACTGAGTGATTTGATGATGATGATGTGTTTTAAGTTGCTTTGGTGAACCATGTGCATCGACCGGTGATGGTTGTGTAGCTGCAAAAAGGGTAAAGTGAAAGAGTTCAGGTTGACCATTGCTATGCAGTGGTTAATGTTTTATATTTAATGCTTTTTAAAGATTCATCTACATACTGTACACCAAATTTCTGTTACACATTGAAACCTGTTAAGGAGGCAGCAGCAGGACAACCGTGTACTGCTCGCCGTCGTCCACACACTCATTCAATATGTTCTGTTCATATCTGAGGGTCAAACATTAATCATACATATTGATATATGTGAAATTATGTGATTTATTAATATCTAAGGTGATCCATCCACAGTAGAAAGTCTCTGATAGACAGATACATGACCTCAAACATCTTACAGCATTTTTGCAGCTTCTATTAGTTGCCAACGATGTGAATTCATTGGACAAGCTAAAATTGTCCAATAATATCAGCTGTGTAGACATATTTGTTGGGCTTTAATAGTCACACTGCAACATGAACATGAGCCATGATTTATTAGGCTTATCACAGTGATGGAGGGACAGATTCACTCACAGTTCTTGTATAAACAGAGACCACAAGCAACAACTAAATATCCCAATATCAACGATGCGCTTCATGCCTACACATCAATGTTGTGAGTAGAAATGCTGCAGGGGTCAACCCACTCAGAACATGACGTCTCAGCATTCAGCCAACGACTACTTTCATTGTCAGTTATTCTAAATGAAAGTAGAATATAGTGAACAAAAGGCCTATAATAGTTTGTTAAACCCCAAGGAGGCATCTCTCACCAGTCGACTAATTGTTTCAGTCCTACCGTGGTCACTTTTGGCCTCTTGGGCACCGAGTCGTGATTCAGACCTGAGATCCAGCAGCTGCTGCAGTTTCCCATCTGATTGCAGCCTGCTGTTGCATCATCCATCCATCTAATGATTAATGACTCCTGGCCAGGTGGTAACTTGTTCCCACATGTTCAGGTAACACGCGCTGTTATCTTCTGTTGGGCCATAAATTAAAACATGTATACTGTGTGTGCGTCTCAGCCGACTCAGCTGATGTGCTGTTTCTTTCATCGTGCAGAGAGATGAACATTTACTGTAAAATGACCCAAACAGCACAAATATACATAACTAAAAGAAATAAAAAAATATGAATGAAAAATGACATTGATTAAACTGTTCAATTTTCTTAGATTTTGATCCTTTCTGTGCCAGCTGTGAACAGTGGTGGAATATAACTATGGACATTTATTCAGGTGTTGAATGGGAGTAAAAATGTGAGATACTTGATAAATTTCTTTTCACCGGTCCATCTATTCTGTATAGATATGTATATATATATATATATATATATATATAAAATATATATATATATACACACACACACACACACACACACATACTTAACATTTTTGGACAAGTGTCAAGTACTTTTTCATGTAAAAATGTCAAAGATTTCAAGTTTCTAACTTTTTAATGGTGAGGAGCTGCTGCTTTTTATCGTTTATCTCATTTATTTTAGTCATTTTGAGGTTTGGCCGTGCTAAGTTGTGGCCTTATCAGCACTAAAATACTGCTTTATGCATGAATGCATGACTAATAACAGTCTAATAGCAGTGACAGTGCATTCAGTACTTTTACTTTTAACAGTACATCTTTCATACTGTTTCTTAAGTAGCATTTCCATGCAGGACTTCTACTTCTGACCAAATTCTTCTGCAGTTTGGTATTTTTTATTTAGTTTTTATTTAAGAATAGCATCTGAACATTTTCTCTACTGCTGGCTGTGAAAACTGCACTTCAGCTGTACACAGCACTGCGAGTTTTTGCAATGATTTGTCATTTTTAATAGTCAGATTTCCACATAAAACACATGATTCTGCTTATTTTATTAATAAACCCAATAGACTGTACTTTATAAAGGTATTACAAAGCATGTGTTCGAACATGGAGTGATAC
This sequence comes from Amphiprion ocellaris, assembly GCF_022539595.1. Taxonomy (NCBI): domain Eukaryota; kingdom Metazoa; phylum Chordata; class Actinopteri; family Pomacentridae; genus Amphiprion; species Amphiprion ocellaris. Next base: position 23,308,988 of record NC_072767.1, on the reverse strand, counting down.
ATTTACTGCTTGGTCTAAAACTGGGCTATGCCTGGGAAGAAAGATGCTGGATGATATAAGACCTAAAACAGGTGAGTCTCAGTGGGGTGTGAATGTATTTTTGGTGGTTTCAGTTTGATGTTGTGTCACATATTTTGTTACTGAAATATATCAGTGGATACATACGGCTCAGTCTGCTGGAACAAAGCAGCTACACAACTACTGACCATGAAAAACTGCGCTTTTTGTCGGCACGGGTCTAGAAGTTGCATGAAGTCTTTTATTTAAAACCAAGTGCTAAAATAAACACAGTAAATACACAGCTCTTTAAACTGGGTTTATTGAAACTTTGCAGAGTGAAATAAATGGACGAGGGTCACGATAAAAGGCACATTAGAGTAAAAAAAAAAAGGTTGCAGAGTGTCTTCGGACTTTACTCTTTCACAATGGTGGGGGTGATCATCTTCTTGAAGGAATAGTATTTACATTCAGTGGGCGGTACGATGTCCATGGTGGTGGTGCTAATCTTGTCCTTCTTGAAGCCAGCTTGGAGCAGATGAGGCACCTGGGTCTCCTGATAAATGGTTAACAGAGAGAGGTGTGAGGAGGTTCACGGCTTTATCTGCCTCTACAACCCAACCCTGTTTATCGTTAACCTTGAAAAAAGCGCGGCACGTAATTCAGTGTGCACAAACACAGGCAATGATCACACAACAGACTGCAACGTGTGCTGTTGACATCCACGTTGCAGCAGACCAAGAACAATCGAGCTATAGATTCACTTCAGAGAATACGTGTCGATGATTCACATGTGCAGCTCCTATAACACAGTTCAAACTGTGTCAGTGATTGGACTTACATTAATTACAATCTGATGTCCAGTAACTTTAATTTTTCCCCTTTTATGCCCCAAAAATGACAAGATTCTGTATTTAATGCATCAAACTTTCTTTCTTCAGCTGATGTAAATGCTAAATTATGACATTTTTGGTGCATCTGGATCATGATCTTGACTTTGTAATGCATGTTTGTCTTCTGGATTTGTGAAAATGCCACCACAGCACAGCGAAGTAAAACTGAAGCAAATCAGTTACATCTTACATGAAGGCTAATTTGTGTTATTTGTCTTTAACTGCATTATGAACCAACCTCGAACATTTTCTCAATGTTGTCGTATTTGGACTTGAGCAGCTCGCCCCAGGAGGTCAGGTTGCAGTAGGTGAGGACGCCGCCGGGCTTCAGCAGCCTGTGAGCGTGACCCTGCAGAAAAACACCAAAAAGCATCAGTTATTCAGCTCCAGATATGTGGCATGAAGAAGACAGACAGGTCTGGTGAAGCTTTATTCTGTTTAAACTGCAGTTGAGACACTGACAAACTGATATATTTACACTTCAGGAACTCTTTCTGCTGTTCTTGTAAACATTTCCAATTTTTTTATTGATCAGTCCTCCATTTCGCTCTTGTAGTGTGCCTCCTTGTTTAATTTTGTGTAGATGGATTGTCAGTACCTACCTTGATGAAGTCAAACTGGTGTGTGTGCCATGTGTCCTCTGACAGCGGGTATGTGTCATACAGGATACCTGAGGGAGGAGAGACACAGTGTTAGCAGCAAACATTCAGCAGGTGAATCAAACACTTAACGCATGTTTCTTTAATCCTGCTTTATGAGTTTTGTCCTCCAAACAGTGAAATGCAAAAAAAAAGGTTCATCCTGCATTTGTCTGTCTCTCAGACTTGAGTTACATCTTGACTGTGTGCTCCAGGATTTTATAATTAGAGCTAAGTGGTCTGGGTGTAGTCATGTCAAGTGTTTAAAAAAGGCTATCTAACACATTCTTTTGATTTAGACTGTATTAACATCACAGTCGACTCTGGATTGCGGATGAAGTAAAACAGTGAGCTGACCAAAATCCCCCCATGTCTGGTTTTATTCCTCACCATCGAAGTGTCCATCTGGCAGGGTGGGGACAACGTTCTCCCACAGGCCCTTCAGAGGGACGACCTGCAGCGACAAAAACACTCATCAGCACCTTCACATGTAGGACCAGGAGCAGTAAATTTAATGGAAGCTAATCTTTTGCTTGGTTAAACCAGGTTTACAGTCAGATCTACTGACCTTATGCGGCTGAGACTTGGCCCAGTTCTCCAAACGTGCGAAGACGCCGTCGTTGCACTCGATGATCCAGTGCTCCTCGATGGGGAAAGATTCCACTTTTGTGGCAGCGATAGCCATGCCAAAACCAATCTCCAGAACCCGACCGCCTGCCAGGGATCAAAACAGAGACTGTTAATGAAGCTTTCCCAGGTCTGTCTGAGTTGGAGTGTGCTTATGTGAGTAAAAGTTCAACCTTTTAGTATTTTCACGAGAACTGTAGTCAACTAATACTACTTTTGATGTGTCCAAAAACATGAAAACCAAGTACCAAACCATAAGTTTGGTTTCTCCAGTCCCACTTTCACTGAACCTTGTTGTTTAGAGCTTATTAACAAAGTGATACCATTATTTTGAGCTGTTGCTTTCTCTAACAGAGCACTTCCCTGATATCAACAGGACTTTTTTCATGCTCAGACTGAAGTCTTCCTTCTGCTGGGTGTGGAGAGAAAGCCAGTTGGTGGTAACGTGTTTGGACAGAAGGGCCAAAGGGTTTCATTTTCTTCCAGAGCAGCATATAAATAGATGAGGGGTAAAGGCTATTAGTTATTCCTTGACCCTTTCATAATGACTTAGTGGACCTTTAAGCAGCTGTTGGAGAAGCTCTGAGTGTAATAGTCACATATTTAACATTGTTCCTCATGTGTAGTTGCAGGAAAATTGGCACAGACTATGTTAAATGGTCTAAAACAGCTGTGTGTATCTTACAGAAGTGCCATATCCTTACGGATAACATTATTATTCATAATACGTCTACATTTTGCTTTCCCAAGCGCAAGAATATTGTGCATTTTTACAGCATTGTACAGACTGAGTGCACATGCTTGCTTTCGCCAGGTCGTGTGGATCATCGGCCTGTTTTCACACAAAGCTAAAAGCAGACAAGTTGGATCCCCACTGCAGATTTCTTGGACGGTTCCCACGAGTGAAGTAACAGCTGCTGTAGTACTCACCAGGCACTGAGCACCATGCTGCTCGCACTCTCACACATGTCCCCGAGATCAGTTAACACAAATGAAAAGGAAAAGCGCCGAAGCATGCAAAAGATGATGGATTTTCATAGATTTCGTCGAACAACAGTAGACAAAATCTCGAGATAAATGCTGTCAGTCATATTGTGTACTTAAAAAACATTTTATTCCTTCTCAACTTGAAATTCGTTTCTATGATCTCTTTCTTCGAATCCATACGTATTTCTTTATATCTATTATTTAAAAAAAAAAAAACAGCTATATTTTAGGGCACACTATATATTCAAATAGCTTAATGCTGATTTGTTTTTGTCTATTGTTTGTTGTTCCACTGATAACAGAATTTTATTTAACATAGTAACATATAAATGGTATATAACTGTTTACAAACTAATATTGACCCTTTCTGACACTCAGCTACATCGGCACAGTTATATTTGCAAATTAAACACAACTCCTTTGCCTGTTGAGCTGTCATCTTCATTAAAGGGCAATGATTGATCCCATGCGTCCATTATCGGACACGTCACCTTGCAGACCGCTGCGTCCGACAATGCACACTCGCTTTTTCCTGACACCTCTACTTTTACCTTTGGAGGCCGCAACAGTGGCCAGGGAGTGCATGTAAGGGGTCTCCCAGCGCTCCATCACGGGTTTTCCCATGATCTCCAGGTGCGTGTCGGCCTCATTGTAACCGGCGCTCGCGTCGTGCCAGGAGGCCTTGCAGTCCTCTCCTTTTGAGAAAATGGGCTGAGCGGCGGTGGTCATGTTGTTGTTGTTGTGTTGTTGTTGTTTGGTTGTGGGGAGCGGTTTGGCAGACTTGAGTCTCCACACGGAAGAGGCTGAGCGGCAGGAGGAGGCCGTTTATATGCGCCTCAGAAGAGCTGACACAGCAGGAGCCTGCGGGTCAAAGCGCAAACACGTACCAAGATCCCGAGGCTGGCCGAGATCCTCGGGAGACAAGAGGCCTCACTCACAGGGAAATATCGGTTTACTGTGCAGCCAGCTACCTTCAAAGTCTTTGACAGGGAAAAATGTTTTGCAACTCCGGCTGTTTGGCTCAGAGATTCCCACAGTGAAACTATCGATCAGCCCTGCATGTTCCTCTTTGGTTCCTCCGTAGAAGAAGATCTAAATTTGTCTCTCACATCTGACAGTGCAGTGAAAACTTGGTATACATGGCTGTCTCATATCTCCAGAGTTAAAAAAAAGAAAACAAAACAGATCGTATGTTTATTTTCATTTGGCATCTTGATTTTTTTTATTATTATTTACATATTTAAAAGTTATTTTCATCCAAAAAATCTCTTCTCACCCTAAAATGGCTTAAGTCTAAATCAACACTGTTGCTTCCTCAAGAATGAATGAATGAATGGATCTATAAAGTCATTGCCTCTTTCTCCACTCAGCAGCTCACCTACAGCGCTGCTCTAACACTGTAAAACTTGTCAAGGCTAAGGCAAGTTGGCAATTGGAGTAGTTCAGCGGAGTAGTTCATACACGTTATAACTGTAAACAGATTCTGAAGAAAGAAAATAATACAGAAAGCTACAAAACGTTGACAGGATTGTCTCCTTTGGGTTGTGCAAGAAACTCTGAAAGGGTGAGTTTGTGTTTTTAAGTCACATCCCAACGCTGGCCCTGGGGCTTTCCATAAACTACTACAACCAGATTTCCTTTGCTGAAACAGTAGGCGATTTAATGTGTCTTAGTTTTTGGTATTTTCATCAAACACAACTTTATTTAGGAATGCGCTCCACATGAGGTCAGTGTAAACTAAAAAAATATATGTCATTTACTCGGATTTGACCTTGGGCCCTTCCACAACCCAGGGCCAGATAATTAGCTGACTATGCAGTACTCAGCTTAGCTCATATTGTGCTTTAATGGTTAAAAAAAGACTTTTGGAACACATTCAGAGTTGCTAAATTGTCCAAACCAGCGAGTAACTTGTGGGGTTTGAGGCCCTTCAGGGTCTGTGGCCCCTGGGCAGACACTTAACAGTTCCCTAATTATTGTAAATATTCACAAGACACTTCAGGCATAAAGTTTCCCGATTGGAGTTGACTCTGAATACCATCAAAGTCCGTAAGCTTTGCCTCTTGACAGCCATCTTGTTAACACCCCAGGCCTCTTCTTTTAGGCTAAAACAACCAAGTCTGTCTGAGTGTAAAAGGAGCTTTAAGTTCTGCAGTTTCAATGATTACAAGGACATTTGATGATTTTGCACCAAATAAGGTTTTAGAAGTGTTTTCTGTAAAGATTTCACTTCTAATGTGTGTGCGCACAGCTTCACGACATCGCTTTTAAGTCAGTGGAGCAGTACGATTGGCTGAATGTTTCCCAGTTCGGCTGTTACAGAGCAGATGATTGGTGTTTTGAGGGGAGGGGTGCGGCGTGTCAAACTGCCATAGATTTCTGTTCAGGATTCTTCATGTTCCAGTCTCTCCCTGATAACGTCTCCGATTAAGTGCGTGGGTTGCAGAATTAGCAGCAGAGTGAGAGGTCTCAGTCTTTTTCTGCTCTCTGATTGTTTGCATGAACAGCTGAAGTCAACCATTGGGTCTTACTCACACATGCTGTACATTGTCTCCTGTTGCATAACATCACTGGAGCTGAGTGAGTAATTGGACATGTAGGAAAAAAAGAAAAGAGATATTTTAGTAGATTAAAAGCTGTTACTTATGTGAAAAATGTTATACAACAGCAGTGCTGCCCTGAAATGTTGTTTACAGATTGGATACTTAGACTGATTGTATTAATCCCCAGAGGGAAATTCAGTTGCACCAGCAAAGATATTCAATAAAGGGGTCAATAATAAGACAACACAGAATATTAGGGTAGGGTGTAAAGTGAAGGTAAAAATATAGAAAACAAATCAACAGAATATACAAGAGTGATACAGAAATGGGCAAATGAACAGAATGTGCAAATTATATATGCTAGATGTGCAAATAGCATAATTATGTGCAGATGTCTTCACAGATAAAATGTTTAGAATGTAAAACTAAATTGCAACCTTCATCTAACTGACATAGGTCAATTTACCTGCTAACAGTCCCCAGTTATTTGACTCCTGGTCATTCTACATAAAATAAAGTTTCATCTTCTGTTTATGAACATAAAGCTTGGATTTGCTCTTTTTAAAGGACAAATATTGTGTTTTCTGTTTTTTGTGTAGAGATGATATTACATCTGCCTCAATATTTTAGATCTAAAATTAAAATTACATTTGTTAATGTCCCTATAAAGTTACATCTAGTTACCACGGACACTGCTCATCTTTGTTCGTGCGTTACAGGAAAATAATGGTTGGATTTTGTACTATGAACAAAACTAAACTAGACATCTTAGGGACAGTGGAGGCAGACTGATGAATAACTGGGAGTTGCAGCCCTCATAGCACTCCATTCATATTTAAAACACTGTAATTCTCAATCAGGATTATATTTCTGTCATTCTTATTTTGGAAGTCAAATTGAACAGTGACTGAACCTGTAAAAGAATGAATCCCCGTCTCCCCCCAAATTTAAAATCCTCTATTATCCAGTGCCACTTCGCGTTTCTTTCTGGTAAATGTGACTCACATCACAAAGCGACCAACTGATCATCTGATCAGCTCCTCAGCCCCTCTGTCCCGGTTGCCCATCATCCTCTTCACTCCCATTAGGTGAAGCTGAGTGGCACCGGCTCCTCGGTGAGGGTCCTCATCACACCACAGTGTTTCATCCACCTACCACTCTTACATGAGGCACGCGATTTGCACTGCCTTTGAATAATACTTATTTCCACAAAAGCTCACATTCATGCAGAAAATACAACAGCCTGACATGAAACAATAAAGCGTTACTGTCATTCTGTAGCTCTCAAATGTAACCATCATGTCATGTACAGTGTTGGTATTGAACTGCAGACAAGAATACAACATGACTTGGACAATTTCAAGTGATATCAGCTAGAGCAGCTTCCAGGATCTCAGTTATATTCAGTGAAGGACTTACAAAACAGGACATCACAGTTATTCCTTCACACGCCTTCATGTCTGCAGAGCAGAGACTGTTCACTTGTGTGAACTAAAGGTAAACATGCCTGTGCAGCTGCTTAGCCTGTATTATTCTTTCTCGGAGTCGCTAAATCCCAGTAAAAAGCATTCTAAGAATCAGATTTTCATTATTGTATATTTAACTACGTCTAAAAAATGTTGTCTTTTCTTTTTCTCAGGCTAGTCATACATAAAAATGTAGAAATTACAGTAGTCTCGCCTAAACATCTAAATTATATGGATAAAAATAAATTTAATGACAAAAACAGAACTGACCTCCCTTCCTATTAAGAGTACCATTCAAACAACACTACAAAAACAACAATTAAAGTGACCTGATAATAATAAAGGATTATTAATAAATGATTTATTTGCTCCTTATAAGTGAATGTCTGTGATTCTGGAGAAAGATGGTTGAAATTTAGATAGTATGCTCCACATTTAGTGTCCCTCTTGCTTTTCCCATGAAATGAAACATGCACAAAGCAAAAATGTGTACAAGACACACTGTAAAGCCCTTTTCAGAATAGTGATACATAAATTGTACTTTCATCAGTCTGTTAAAGTGACAACATTTGGTCATTCAGACGTAGATCACTTTATCATTAATGTTCCTCACAGCTTCATTCAGACATACACACCACAGTGATGGACAGCGCCACAGTATAGGAGATCTAATAGTGCACCAAGTTATCAAACTGTGCAAATAATTCAAAGCCTAGTTCATATTTAATTTCCTAAACACTGAACATTCTGTCCATGTGTGATGATCTAACTACTTGCTGACTTTATTTTTTATAAAAATATCTCAACAGCTTTGATGGAGCTGAGGACTGAACGTGAGGACAGTCGCTGCGGAACAAATGATGTGACTGCAGCTGATAACCTGCGACTCTGTGTGACAGCTCACCTGTCTGAAGTGATTGAAAGTCCAAGATATCCTTTATCACTATAGGCCCCGGCTGATTTTGTCTCCCTTTCAGGGATAATTTATGATTAGAAGTAATTGGTGAAGTTACCGCTGTTGTTCCATGTGCATAAATGTGCAACACTCTCTCTCCTTTTGGAGATGCTCATATGGATCCTGCTGCTGTCTGATATTGCAGGTGTTTAATTACCTCAGAGGAAAGACTCCTACAGTTGGAAGCAACAAATTGAACTTCCCCTGTTGGGGTTTTCTTAAAACAAAGATTCCATTCATTATTGGTGAGTCTTGTTAATTTGACCTGTTACAGACTCATCATTACAGTAAAATTGCATTTTTGTGAACATTTAAGTTTGCAATAGATGTGACAAGTAAACAACAAATGTGTTGTGATTTTGGCGGCAAGGTGTGTTTCCTGGTGGTCTGTATGTATGTTTTTGGAACAACATTAATGCTGAAATGTGGAAAATCTTTTCCCAAATCATTTCACTCAACTTGAAAAGTGTTGCTTGTACGTGCCTGTCTGTTAATGTGACAGCATGCAGTTCAGACGTGTGTCGTGTTGAAAGTGATACAGAAATGTTACTAGGTCTGACCCATAGAGTGCCGTTGCAAGTTTTATCAAGAAGTGACCTCATTGGAAGCAGCTGGCACAATTTTTTTGCATTCAGCGGTCAGAGTCCATGTCTGAAAGGGGCTAAATAATGATGTGTGTTGGGCCACTGTATTTGTTTTCCATTTACAGAGCCAGAGTTGTGTACAATCAATGGATTTTTCTCAGAGACATGCAGAGCGGACAGCGAGCAGATGGTGAGGAAGTATTTGATGAATTTAACAGAAAGCGTACTGGATTAGTATCACTGATTTCACCTATAACCCCAGAAACCCATTAAAGAACTCTTTGAAGACTGCTTACACACCTACAAGATCTCAGCCACTCCTACACAACACAAGTCAATATATTCAATAATCAATCAGGAATATTTCACATTTAATGACATCATGACATTTCAGCAACATGTATAGTTTCATCAAACTGCTTCTGTGAGGCAGGTTACTTTATTTAATTTAATGGCCTGTTTCATCACAGATCTCCTGCTTTGCTCTTCCCCTGTTTTGTCACTGATATAATATAACACGCCGCCAAACTCAGCATTTCTGAAAGGCTCAAACTGAAGGTGACATCCAGTGATCTAAGGGCAGGAGATGGACTGACCTCCACAAGACAGCCAGATAATCCCTCATTTCATTATCAGTCAGTGCAAAGGTCTTTTCCTGCTTCTCTTGGCACATTCCAATAGATTTCATCTGCAGAAATTAAGTAAAAGAAACAAAAAGAAAAAAAAAGTGAATTGTGTCTTCCAGAACATTATATGACTTTAGGTTCAAAATGGGAAATTTATCATGTCAGCAATGCAACTTTTATTAGAACAGCCTTGTGCATGCTGACATAAAACTCTGGTGAAAGGTTAGATTATGTTACAGTTTTTATGCATCAAAGTAAATTTGTAGGCGTCGATTTGTTGTGTACTGTAAAACTATTTTTACCTGCTAAACAGCACCTAATAGTTTAATGACAGTGGAGGAGAGTTGATGTTTTTGTTGGTGTTCATGGATTCACTAACTGTCCTTCAGGGTTAGTACAAACTGTTTAGTGGTTAAAAACGTATTTCACATTAACGTAACATCACAATTTATGACGATATGCTTTTCCAGCTGCATCAAACTGTGGACACTAGCCCTCTAGTGGCAGCTAGGATTAATACTGTATGTGTGTGTTGGTTTTCACTGATATCTCCCTCTTGACAGGACAAATAATGAAAATGCATCTCAACAGGATTTGATGGTTGCAGCAGATTCACCAGACTTAATATAATCCTAATAATCTCCCAGAACCTGGATTCGGGCTGGGCATAAAGGATAGTTTGCTGTAGAAAGTGTTCACAGTCAAATCTGTTCAGGTGTTATTGCTGAATGTCTGCTAGACCATAGACAGATGTCTTGTGGTCATGGGGTCACTTTAAAAACTGCCTCAGCCAGCAGAGTCAACATGCTGACAAAGAAACGCCTGTTTGGAATGTTACAGCTGGAATAAAAGCATACATTAAAGAATAACACACTTTTAACAATCCTCTTAGGGTTAATGTCTTAAAATATACCAAAATGTATGTAGTTTAAACAGATTTTAGGAACATTAGATTAAAAGCACCGTTTGGGCAAACCTGACATTGTTAGATAAAGTGGGATTTTAAGTTAATTTCAGGTGTGCAAATGTATGAAATACTGTATGTATATTAATTAGCTTTCAGAAAATGACAAGAACAATGCTAGGGAGGGAACAGAAGAGACATAAAAACAAGATATTTAGGAAAACAGAGCAAAAGAATGCATCTGTTCATGAAAGACAATAACAGAAGCTTTAGAGTTTGAGAACAAATTGAGAACTGTTTGACCTTTTGCTTTTAACAATACGATAGGACAAGGACCACATAATAATTTGCATTATTTCATCATTTATATTAGTCAGTGATGGCATACTAGAGCTCAAAGGTCATAAGATTTTCAGTACAAAAGCAAAGAACAAGCCAAACAAGTTGCAGCTGAGAGGTAAGTTTACTTGGTCAACCTGTTAAGCAGTTTGAATTGTCTGGCTTTTATTCCTTAATGCTGTGAGGTGAACTCCACCCTTATACACTCCAGACAGAGCAACGCAAACAGAATACCATTTGCTAATTCCATTACAATACCCTATACAAACTGAATAGATCACAGTTTATATTGCTCTATGGCTGAGTAATGAGTATATGAATAGTTTCTATCTATCTATCTATCTATCTATCTATCTATCTATCTATCTATCTATCTATCTATCTATCTATCTATCTATCTATCTATCTATCTATCTATCTATCTATCTATCTATCTATCTATCTATCTATCTATCTATCTATCTATCTATCTATCAAGTAGAAACTCAGTGCAATGAAAGCTAATACACCTGTGATCTCTGATTTCAATGGAACAAAACTGAGTACAACTGTGATTTCCAGTTAGTCTGAACGTGTTTATGAAATGACCATTGAACACCAGAATCTTCTCAGTTTTGCACCCATGGACTGTGTTTATCTGCATGTTTATCTTGTCAAGCATTTTGTATTGCATTTTTATTGTATGAAAAGTACTATATAATTAAAGTTTGATTGATTGATTGATGTCTGCATCATGGCTTCATATGGAGAAGAATTACCAGAGGATTTGAAAAAAAAAAATCCAATTCTGAGACTTCACAAAAGGATACAGAATAATCCGTGGACAGTGACTAGAAAGTAGAAACACAGCAGTAATCTGGAAGTACAGAATGAGCCTAGAACCAATAATCAGAACCAGAGTGGTCATCTTCCTAAAATGACCCCACGGACAGTGCACTGCATTTACAGTCTAGCTCTGAAAAACAAATGGGCGCGTGCTTCAGACTTGGTGTGGAGGTTATCAAAGGAAATTGGAATTTCTGCGACAGCGCAGACAGTATGAAGGACATTGCATAATATGAACCTTTGTGGACAGAATCTAAGAAAAATGAAAACCTTGCTTGTGCTTTAGCACAAAATTTTAAGATTTGGACTACCACAGTGATTGCACAATCCTAGCAGTGAAGCACAGAGGTGGGAGTGTGATGATATGGGGTGCAAAAGGTGTTTGGGGTGATGGTACCATGAATGATCGTGGATACAACAAAATGCTGGCTAATAAGATAACTCACGATCTGCAGAAGCTTAGCAGGAGAGAAATATACCATCATAATGTTAGATAGCACACTCCCCAAATCACACAAGCCTTTCTAAACAGGAAAAAAGAAAAATCCCTCAAAACCTTCAAACATAAAAAAAACCTGCATTGCTGGATATAATGGGAGACATCAAGGGAGATATTCAGTGTATTTGGATGAACTTTTCCTTTAAGTCTGGGATGTTTATGCTGACATCCATTATGGTAGCACCTCAATTATAATAGTAACCCTTTATGACTCTATTGTTGCTGTAGTAACTCACAGTAACGCTGTCATACTAAAGCTGGCACCAGTGGCAAACTGCAGTAAAAAAGACACGATGATGCATGTTGACCAATGTTAGCAAAAAAACATTTTTTACTGCCTCGCATGTTAATGTGTTGCCCCAAATGATGTCATTGTACTGTCAATTTTGATTTGACGAGAAATCTACCGGGTTGTGGTGCAGCACAGAGCAGGAAGAGGGTGCTGTGTCTTCAAAGTGAGTGTAGCTGTAGAGGGACAGTTGTTGGAAACAGCTGTCTGTGGTTTTATGGTGTTATGACAAATGTCTCAAATGGATGATGCAAGGCTGACTTTTATTGCAGTGGTTCCATGCAGACTGCACTGTTGCAAAGCTGCCTGTTGGTCAAACATCATGGGACCCGACTTTAACTGTATCAACGTAACAGATTGGCATTAAAAAGAAGTGACCAACTGAATGGAAAAAATGGGATTATGTCACATATGAGGGGAGGCATCTTAGCTGTCTTACAGTCTGATTACATGAAGAGCTGCAGTTGTACAGCAACAGTGAAAAGTCTGCTGAAAGTTGAACAACCCAGTAACTGGGTCAATATATAATTGAGGGACTTTTGAAGTCCATGGGATATATCTTGCATACATTTTTTTGAAAAGTAAAAAAATATATATGTTTTTTATGTTCATTATGATTATGTCTTTACAAATTCCATAGTTATTTATTATGGAAACAATCACTTATTAAGAAAAAATGACTTGATATGTCACTAAAATGTCAACTAAATAAATATCCAAATTTAATAACAACCACCTTCTAATTAGCTAAACAATAATAAAATGAGCTTATTCAAAAATTGCTTTGATTGTGTTCTTTTTATTAAGTTGAGATAATCATGACAGATATTTATTTTTTGGCAATATTTCAATTTTTTTATGGAAAAAACAAATTGCATCTGTGTCTGAGAAATCACTTTCAACTAAGTTACCCATTACAAAAACACCTCTCAAGGGACTGTGTTAATTCCAGATCACATGACCTGCTCCACATAAAGTGATGTCCTCCTGAAGAAAGGACTGCCACGACTCCAAGGTTTTCTTAGTTATTTACAGTTTTTCTCAGTCGCTTTGGTACATTTCTCAGATCAGAATTGAAATTCTCAAAACTACTTGTTCAATCTTCACATCATTGTGTCACTTGTGCACAACAAAAAAGCAGTTTCTCATTACTTTGAATGAACAAGTTGCAAATGCTTTGGTACATCCATGCAAATGATTCTATACAATTCTCTGCTTTTTCCTACATTATTAACTGCTTATGTCATGTTGATCAAAATGTATTATAATGTGTCTCTGTTGAATAGTCTCACCCCCCACAACATTTAGGCATTAGTTCATCGTATAAGACTTTACATGCAAAATGGTTGAACAAGTTGTCAAAATATGTCAAGGATATTTCTGTACATTTCCATTAGACTTTTTTTTCTAAATCTGTCCTGAATTGGTAAATTGCTCTCAGGTGAATCTTGAATTTCTCTAAGAAGGGAAATGCGTGAAGGGTTAGGGTTTTCTGAAATCACTCAAAGAAACAAGAGAAGATATTCATGATGTGGATGAGAATTTGTGGCCCAACAGACAGGAACATCAGGAGGTGCAGGAAGACTGGACTGTAATTCCTACACCACTGTATGTACAGTTTTCCCTGAGGAGATTGTCCTGTTCACATTTCTACTATTGTTTTTTTCTTTGTTCTATGCAGTGCTGTTTTCCTTTCTGTATCAAAATGACGTGGTCTGTCAATAGATTACAACAGTAACAACGTAAATGTGAATCTTGTCCAGTCTCTTGCAATCAATCCTCCACATACACTAAGGTGTAACTTACAATTTATAATAATTGTCATCAGAACTTTAGCCATAGTTTACATCAGAACATCCCTCCAGAATCCACTGTTATAATGACAACATGACTAAGCAATCTGACTGTCTTATCCACACAATGACACAAGGACTTGTCATTCTGATGGCACTGACATGTTCATTGACACAGATATTTACTTTTGAGAGGTAAACTAAGGATGTTGAGCAAGAGACTGGCTTTTGCAGGTAATCCATGGTGTTTTGCTATTTGTATGAATTGTTTTGAGAAATGCACTTACTGTTTTGCAAATGTTGAGGATGATTTGAGAAATGTACCAAAGCAACTGAGAAAAACTTAGTGTGTGAGGCAAGTGTGGATTTATCGCATGTCAACAGATTTACTACGATATCTTCATAAATAACTTTCATTTTCAATTTTACTCAATTTTATATATAATATTTAGAAGAATCTTTCTCTAAAAATGATATGGATATGTGGTGTTTGGTTATAGGCAACCATGTTGATTTAGGCAACAGTGGCAAGAAAAAATTTCCTTTTAACAGGAAGAAACCTTGAGCAGAACCGGGCTCATATAGGGGGGACCTATCTGCCGATATCATATGTTGTATTTGTGCTTAAGATTATGATCCTTGACAAATAAAATGATTGAAAAACAAATGTGTCTGCAGAATATTGCTGAACATATTTTGACAATTCAGAGGTTTATCTGATTAAAACTGAGTTTATTACCTGCTAAATCAGAGGACATGTAACATCACCACCTCCCACATTCTGACTCCTTATTAAAAAAACAGAGAACAGATTTCAAGCGAGCCAATTTCCTCCTAGAAACATGATCAAGCTGTTTTCCCCATGTTCATTGTAATTTGACAGAAAGGCTTTAGTCCCAGTGGAGAGTCTGTGATAAATCTTGACACACTGATGTGTGACCTCATTTTGTCCTCCAGACACGATATAAAGGAGATACAGGGAAACAAGAACATCTTTCAGGGACAAACGTTAGATGAATCTCATTCTGACTTTCACTATTCCCACTTGAAATTTTATGAAGGCTCAGGGAACGCTACCAGAGGGATATCCGTGTACTTCTATTTTTATTGTTAATTAGTTTTACACTTATTGCATGATGTAATCTGCTTATTTGACTTTGAAAACGCATTAAATGATAAACTGCAGGTCAACAGAAAAGAAGACAGCATTTGAAAATTAGTTAAAACACAACTAAATAAGGTATTTTAAAATTATGTTTTATCCTCTCAAAGATCTTGCTTTGTTGTTCCCAAATGGCAGAACATTTTTTTCAGTAAATCTGATAAGACTTGAATACAGATTTTGTTGAGCTATAAGGAAGTGTTGTGAGCTTAATGCACTAATAAATCTGTGATGGGAAGATAAACTGAAAGATGCAGCAGAGGACTGCTCTCTAAAATATCCTATCTGATTGTCTAACACAATATAAAAAATTCTCTATAGTAAAGCACGGTTTATTGAAAATGAAATCCCTACTACATTCAAAAGGCGAGTGTGGCAAATTTGTTCTGTTTATATCTGGATATTATTTTGTAAAATTAGGATATTTTTAATTGATTAGAAATAAATTATTGATTCTCATGGGGGGAAAAAAACATCACTTCAGCATCAAATAATATCTCTAGAGAAAAAGAAAACATCAACACAGATCATAAAAATAAATAAATGAAGATTTTCACCAGCACAAAAGGTAGCATGTGATGGGTCACCCAGAGTGGAAAAGGAATTTAGGTAATTAGAGTAAAGGAACATCATCTCTTGGTGTTTTGCATAACATACGACCTTCAGCCATCAAGCTGTCACAGGCTATTCAAGAAAATTAATGGGTGTTTGCTTGAAAGGTGTTATTTAATCACTCTACATTATGTGTCACATACATTTGCATTTCGTGTTTTAAATGCCACTGTTCCCTGCTTGTCACTTGCACAGTGTTTTATCAACTCATCCAGAGAGTCGGTGCCACATAGTCGTCATCTGTTTGTAAGCAACAGATCGTGAAAAGTAATGACTGAATTTGCATAAGATTTACTGAGTGCACATTAATGCAAATAGAAAGATGCACTTTCCTGGTGCAGCTCCGTGGGCCAAGCTTTTCTTGAAAATAAGCAGTTTTGAAAATAAAAAAGACTGGTTACGGCTGCATCTTTTTAAAAGTTGCACTGGGCTCCTTAGATGGCAAAAATGCTGAAGATAAAAGTTCTTATTCCACTTGAAGACTTCAAGACATGATGCTCAAGCACTCTGAACGCTACTTATCTTTTTCTTTAATGGAGACCCATTTTGTTTGTTGTGTTTGTAACTGTGTGCTTGAATCGTATTTGTTTATGTTTTTATATGGCATGTGTTTGTCCTTGCACCCTCTAAGACTAATTACTCAAATAAATGAATAGAATGGAATAGAGTTTATTGCCATTTGCACAGGTACATCACAGTACAGGTACATTGGAATTCTTGTATGTGACTCTGAGTCAAAAAAAATAATAATTTAGCAACTAAAAAGAAACAAAAACCCTGAAATAAATCACACTAAAATTTAGATAAAGTTAAATACAGATATTAGCATAAATAGAAAAACACAAAAAAACACTACAATCAATAAAATACATAAATAAATGAATAACGCAGCATAGAATACATCTAGGTAGCCTTGTGCTCTGCTAGCAACGCAGTACAATGTTGACTTTGGTGTTTTTTTGTGTCAAGTGAGATCTATCTGTATCTTTAGCTGCTTTTATGTTGTTAAAATGTCATGTTGATGATTATTCGGGGCTGTTTCTTGCCCAGGTTTCCCTCATCAAAGCCTGACAATAATGCTTAATGAACACATTGCCGAGTAAAAAGAGACGTGTTTAAAGCACTTATGTTCCCCGTGGGCTGGTTAAATCTAATGCAGACTGAGTGGTTCTGGTTGGTGTAATGTTCCTTTAAAGGCCGCTGCCCCCTGCAGCGTCGTCATTGCGCAGAACAGTTTGAACCAAAAAGCGGAGTGACCTTCCTCCGCTCTCAGTCTGAGAGGGGCAGCACTGAAGCAAGAAGCCGGTCACAGCTCCTATAATCCTCCGCTTTAGCCTCAGAAATGAACAACAATTTAGTCGGAGATGAAGTCGGGTAAGAAACCTTCCACTGTGTGCACAAGAAACTGCATATTGTACTGTAAGTTATAGTTAGCGCGCTGTGTTGTCAAGCTGTCATTTGACAGCTAATGTTAGCTAGGAAGCTAAGCTAGCCTTAGTAACTTAGCGAGATCGCTAGCCTGAGGAAAGACGGCCAAAAAGTAAAACTAGTCTTTAAAGTAGCTCAGTTCTTGGTATTCTGACTTGTAGTGAAATAGACCTTGTTTGTCCGGAGTGTTGCCACTTTGCTTGTCAAGGGTGCGTATTAAAGTGTAGTTACTTATTTCAGTGTTGTTTCCAGTTAGCTCGAAGCAACTGAGCTAGTTTAGCTAACGCTTGCCAGCGAAGCGAAAGTCTGCTGCTCTTGACTTCGCCAATGCGAGGACATTTAGCGGGCACTGCTGGAGGATGGAGCATCCTCGTCTGCATCAAGACTTCACTCCTGTTAGAGACACTCTATTTATCACTGATATGTCTCAGCAGTAATCTTAATCACACAATAATAAACTCGCTAGCTGGTTTCATGATAGTAGCGTTTAAACTGCCGCTAAACTTCCAGCAATGCAGCCAGCATCCGAGTTCACTGGTCCGCATGCAGGGAGCCGAGCAGCCGCTCCGATCCTCTCCGACAGGAAAATCTTCTGGGTTTCAGCGATGAATTCTGGGTGGACAGAGACTGTCGTGGTTTCTGGAGTCAGTCTGTGTTAGCTTGCTAGACGCCATGGCTCTGTCCCGGGGTAACTTACGTGGCAGGAGGTTCATAAAAAGACCTTTATTGTCGAGGCCATTGCATTTACTGTTAGGAGACCAAAATGACATCCACCGCGACAACTGGACCTCAACACAGGACACATTAAACACGAGCTTTACCTGGATCTGTGTGTTTTGAACCTCATGCTGCACTAGCCTTAGTAGCAGAGCTGCCTCATGTTGTGTAATATCTTTGTGCATGGCTGTTTAGTCAGCTGTGCCTCAGATACTGGGCTTTCAGTCCTCTGCACTAAACACTTGGGTGTTTTTTGGTCTTTTAAGGCCTCTGAGGGGGCAACTTTTGCGTGTATTTTATTTATTTATTTGTTTAATTATACATTTAAGACTTTGTGCTGCTGCTTTAGGGATTATCATTTACTCTGACTCACAGTGATGATCAGTGCTAACTTGAGGGTAACCTCTACTTTCAGGAAACTTTTTGTGGGTGGATTGGACTGGAGTACCACACAAGGTAAGTCGTACTGTTTAACTTGTCAAGGCTCATTCGCATAATGTATTCAGTGTTTTTGAAGACTCTAAATTTGTCTGATTACACTGTCTGTTGGTGCTGCATATGTCAGACATAAGGTTCCTGTTGGTAGCTTGTTGGAAGTATTGAAAACTATAAACCTTAAAGATTGTCTTGTCTTAAGTGGCTAGTACACAGGATAAATCCAAGTGGTATCATTATAATAAGATCTTGTTCATTTGTGTTTTATGAGCGTGAGTTTCATATGATCATTTAAATGGTGGTTTGATGTAGTCTTTGACTATAGTTGTCATTAACATGGCTATGAGGGTCAATCAGTCAAAGGCAGTGTTAATAGTTTATCTTTAGAACCACTAATGGCTAAATATTAGATCATTTTTTTGCAATAAGCATTTGGAAACAACTGGACTTTGTATATTTACACATTTATATTCAATATTATAAGTGGTGTTTTGGCGTCTACCAAAATTTGGGTAACATATTTTTACCAGTAAAATTTTGCTTAGTCTCTGGCTAGAGGTAACTTTCAGAAGATAATATTTAACTTTACCATGCTGGCACAGCAACCATAATGACAGGTAATTATAGGTTGTGACAGTATTGATTTATTGATACTATAATGTGGCATCAGGTGGACAGCATAATAATGATATATATAGTGTTATTATCAATAGTAATAGTCACCTGGATCTTTACATATGAAATCACAGTTTAAGTACTAAAAATAGTGATGTTGTTGAAATGTCACTACTGGTTTATGTGCATTGTCACCTGTAAATAAAGGAAATCATTTAAGGTTACAAAAAACACTTTGAAATTTGGTATTATAACCTTGCAGGAAATACCACTTTGTTGCAGCTTAACTCGAATGTCTTTATCAAGTTTGTAGTCTTCATGTTTTTTGAGAAAATATGTTAAATAACTAAATGTCATCCAGTGTTTTCGAGAATCAGCTACTTGCAGCTGGTTTTCTTGTGTTTGATTTTGTCATTGTGATTTTTCAGACCTTTTCTCTTTTCGCAATTTATTTTAATTGATTATCCATTGTAAATCGCAAACACTGTTGGTGGAGTAAACCGTCTACGTTACATCTGTGTTTACACTGTCTCATTCAGTCCAACCGAGAGATGCTCTAGTTTGTTTAAAGCTCTTTACTAACTCATGCTTGCTTGGCTATTGTGTAACTTTGTACGAGTGCTCGTCAGTGTTAACAGCACTGTTAACATTAGGATCTGAAGCACAGCGCTGCCTAACTCAGAGCTTGTTTCTGCGGTGATGCCCCAGGGCTTCTCAGCAATGAGAAAAGCAATTACGATAACTCTCTCCAGTGTGACTCCTCATTTGTTCAAACTTGCACGCCTTGCTTGCCTTGCCTCTGTGGGCGTGTGCCGGCATTACAGTTGTTGGTTGTACATTTGGTTATATGCAAGATGACAGTGGGTCATTGCTCTTTGGCCCTTTCGGAGGTTTCATTTTACGACTCATAGTAATTTTATGCTTTCATATAAATGGTACAATCCTCAGTATTCTGCCATAACACAATATCAAGGTCACTGAATAACTTTTAGAGTTCTCTGTGTACTGCTATGGAGTGGTGCTTATGTTTTTTCTGTCCACACCTGTTTTGGTCCCGGTTACAGTTTTAGAGCAGGTTGAAGTGCTGAAGATATTTTCATAGTATCATTTATCATAATGAAAGCATGAGATATATAAATCCTATATCTTTGTGTTTAGTAGGGAAACCGACCTGAGTAGAGTCTTTCACGTTTGCAGTTTTGCTGTATGGTTCTGTGCTTAATTTTGAGGAGCTCCACTGTTATGTCTTTGTTTTCTTTCTGTCTTTTTTCAGAGACACTGAGAAACTACTTCTCACAGTATGGGGAAGTAGTAGATTGTGTCATCATGAAGGACAAAACTACAAATCAGTCGCGAGGCTTCGGCTTTGTTAAGTTCAAAGACCCCAATTGTGTACGGACAGTGCTGGAGACAAAGCCACATAATCTTGATGGAAGAAATGTGAGTATTTTAAATCAAAGGAGCAGATTGTTATATCAGCTCGAGTAATCTGCCTGTGCTTTGTGTGAACAATGTGAAAAACCTCAAATTGTATTTCATCATCCGCCGCAGTTAGAAGTTATTTGAGGGGAAGGACAGCTTTTCTTTTGTTGTACATGCCTGAAGCCAGTAGTACAGATGATGCTTTTTTTCAGACGTTTGTTTGCCCAACAAGACTTACCTGTTCAAAGTCAAATTAGCAAAACTGGCACTTAAAGTTTGTTTTGTGTGAGACGACAGAATAGAAACAATGCCTTATAATCAAGCTTTCCCCGTGCTCAAAATTTTCTGTTTTTGTATTGGCCACATAATTAAGTTACTGTCAGTACATATGCTGCATTGTTATGAGGTAAACCAATTTACTGTGATAGATTCAACGAAGAACGTTTGAAGGTGCCTTTATTTGAGGCTAATGTCAAACGTTTTCTTTCTCTTTGCTGTCAGATTGACCCGAAGCCATGCACTCCCAGAGGAATGCAACCTGAAAAGTCTCGAACCAAGGAGGGCTGGGTAAGAGGAATCTGTTTTCTACTGGGGAGACTAGGCTGGGTGTTTCTGCTGGAATAAGGCTCAGGCCGTCAGTCTCTACATCCTCTCCTCTTCCTGAGGTTGGACTGCTTTCTTTTGATGGGCTGTACGGAGACCTTGAGCTTCATTTATAAAAACACTCTGACATTGACCTAAATTTTTAGTTATTGTTTTCCTTCAGAGAGTTATATATTTTTTAAGAGATTTGTACAGCCTTCATACCACCAGGAATGATAGAAATTAGTCTGGGGTTTTGATAATTCACAAAAAGCATTAAAGAGTCTATGATTTCTTTTGACCTCTATTTGTGACCAAGAGATGTGTGGGATTGACATATAATAAGGTCAAATTTTCCCAGATGTGCCAAAAATATCTGATGAAGATGCCTTTGTCACCACACAGACTAGATATTGTAATTACAATAGCATGTTTGCATCACCATTTCTGAATGTAAAATATGTTTTTTAGCCTTTTTTGTGGGAAATGTATTGTTCTTGTAACTGTCCTCCCTCACTGAGTTAAACTGAGAAAACAAAAGAAGGTTTGAAGATGAGTTAGCTGCTGTGGTGCATAGAATTGCTTTCAGCACTGAGTTTTCTGAAAGGCGGAAATCTCTGCTCCTACTTGTGTAATTTATGGGTCGATCAACAATGCTATCAAGCACCTGCAGACCTATTATAGTCATTTTGTCCCTTTGGGCAGCAGAGGCTTTAGCTAGCACGTCTTTGCTGTCAATAAAATTATTTTGTAAGTCACATGTTTGGCTGTAAGCAGACTCTGTGTGTCAGAGGCTTTTATAAATGAGGCCCTTTGCCTACTACTGGAACACTTTTCACTGATTTTAAGTCATGTAGCTGATGCAAAAAAGAAAATAATAATGTTAAAAATCATTGTTGTAAGCAGCCTCTTGCCTTTACGGCGTGAGCGCAGCTCACGGAAATAGTGAAATGCTTAGTGGCTGAGAGTAAGTGAAGAAGCCGTGTTCTCTGATCTGTAGAGACTAGTGTTTGCATTGACATGACATGTTAAGAATTATACCCCAGGGCAAGAGGAGAACCTAATTTCTTCTGCACTGTCTGAATAGATGATGGCTAACTGGCCCCTTCCCAGAGTGATCCTTTAACAGACATTGAAATCCATACACTCCCTGTTTTTTTTCAGAAGGGCAGCAAAGCCGATAGCAATAAATCAAAGAAGATATTTGTAGGTGGAATCCCCCATAACTGCGGCGAGCCTGAACTCAGGGACTATTTCAATAGATTCGGAGTGGTGAGTATTGCCAAGTGCTTAATGCAAGTCAGTTGATATTGTCATTAAGACTGCTTAAATGGATGTGACATTGAACAGGGTCAATACTACAGCATAAAGATTTAGTGGGATGGGATAGGACAATTAATTATTTGTCCAAATTGAGGCAGAATATTTAATTGGAATAAGAAGGGACTCTGCTTGGTTTTCTAAATGGAGCCACTGTTTCCCTTTGTCCCATTCAAGGTCACAGAGGTGGTAATGATCTATGATGCGGAGAAGCAGAGGCCCCGAGGTAAAAGCTGATCCCGTTTTTTTCTCCCCTCTCCATACCTTACCATCTTAAATCTCATGACAAACTATTCTGGCCCAAAGAGAAAAAGCTCATTCTGCTCCAGATATTTAATTCAGTTAAAACACTATATCCCATAACAGGACTTTTGTGTGTGATAAATGCACACAATAAAATAAAATGCATCTGTTGTTATATGACACTCATACAAGGTCACTAAAGTGTATATAAAATGGAATTTTAAATTCATTAAAAATGACCATCAGTTTACATGAAAGGCATTGTTTAATGTAATTTTCCCACATAACACAGCAGTAAATATACTTTTTAGAATTACATCTCAGCATGTATTACATGGTCACAGCTGGAAACTGTAAATGTTTTCAAAAAAACTAGGCTTTGATTTGCATCGTCCCTTTTAGCACTGTAGGGCTGCATGAGTGGGATGGACATATTTCTGCTTGGGTACATTTATTGTTTCGCATTGTGGCAAGGAAATGCATAAAAATAAAAACCTTTAGCTGAGCATATTGGCTAAAACACTGAATGGTATTCACCTCAGAGGGTCTTCACCAGGATGTAAATGTTAATAATGGTCATTCTCAATGGCACCTTAAGATTCTCTGGACTTGCCATGGTTCTTTATCTGTTTTTTCTTCTAAATCACATTTTTTTGTCTGCAGAGGATTGAAGTTGGAGTAGCTGGGATTCAGCATTTATTAGCCCAGTTAATGATGCACATAACAGTCCACTAGCATCTAATGTATTAAAGATTTTCATAAGACAGGCTTAAAAAATAGTCAGGTGCCCACATGTACATTTAAAGAGTCTTCCCTTGGTGTAATTTTTCATCATGTTCATATTCACTACTAGGAGACCCCTTCCAGTACAAGAGATAGGAGAGAAAATTACAGTTTCTGTAAATTTGCTGCTAATAAATCTTCAGGACTCCAAGAACATCAAATATCTCCCAAAGTATATATATATATATTTTTTGAATCACTATGGGACTGTATGTGAAAGGATCTCTTCATAGAGTGTCCAAAGAGGATGAATAAACAATAAGCAAAACTGTTTTAATGTTTAATTGTTTATTTTTTAACGACGGACTTGAAAAAGCCTATCAGCCTATCCTTTATAGGACAAATCCACCCTAAAACTAATAGTGACATTAGCTTATGATCTATCAGACATTAGTTGCTCATTTCTGCTGTTTTTGTTTCCACTACAATGGATAATTAGTCAGAATTAAACATGATATCAGACTATTTCCAGAGAGAGCAGTTACAATAATGCTATAATTTTGAATATAATTAAATCCATCAATTATTGTTAGATTTTTAAAATGTTTATCACAGTTTTGCAACTTTAGTAGGCATATTCAATCTCTAGTACATTTTTGCCTTGTTTTCTTGAAAAGTAACTTGAAAGATTCATCAATAAACCAAATTTTTTATCAACTAATCAGTCTCCTTAATGACATTTGGCAAAAAAAAAAATGTAAGCAATTTAATCCGTCAGTTTTGAAAGAAGAAAGCTCAGTGTGAGAAGTAAGGATGCAAATTTCCATCCAGTGTAGCCTTAATAAAGCAGAATCAGATTTAGCTACAGGAAACATGATTTATCTCTCTAAAATTTTCTGAAGAAGAAGTTCCTGCAGTTAATTGGAAAGTTATTAAAAGGCCATCTGGGGAGGAAACCACTAACTGAAAAGGAGGCAGGTTGCAGGAAAATAGGTGCTCCAAAAAATGCAGTACTTAATCACTCCATGCTACTGGCGTATTGAGAACAGTTCGAGCGTCTTGCGGCAGACTTGTCCTTCAAAGAGGCTGGTTGCAGCCCAAAACGTTGCAGATTAATATAGGTTTGTTATCATGAGAACAATGGAATGAATTTTAACAGGCTTTAGGTCCTTTGACACTTCACAACTTTCTGTAACCTATTTCCTGACTACAGTAGTGATGGACTTTTATGTTTGTCCAGTTCAGTAATGTATCATGAGTTTATGACATGTGTCGACACTTTTAGCATGGATGGCCTCACTGGGAATCAGACCCGTGCCACTGGCAGCGTTGGTGTCAGACTCTCCACTGATTTACAGTCACAGCTGTTTCATCTGCATTTGTCCTACATAGGAGTGATGCAGCGGCCACTGACCCACAACATGCATTACTGCCTCAGACCCATATTCATTCTCTGTTGGGAAAAACACAGAATAGTTTGTCATTGGAATTTAACATGATGTATTGCACCAGTAACAGTCATTACATAATCTTTAATAGTATAAACAGTTTCTTTTACTAAAACCATTAGATGTTTAACATTGGAATAAGTTTTCTTTACCTTGATTTAGTTGTAACTGATACATGTATCTTAAATGGCATAGTATGTGTTTTCCCATATGTAGAAAGTTAAGTATTTTTGTAAGTAAGCCCTTTCTATTTTTCTTTCTTCTGTCCTCCTTTTCCTTGTGAATGGTTTGAATGTGATTAACGGTGTCTCTTAAGATTTGTCTTTTCTCCTTTAGGTTACTGTGCATTGACAGGTAGCACAGAGGTACAGGCCAAATGTAAAAACACCAAAATATCTCACTCTGTCAAAATGGGGTGTACATGAAGCTGCATCAGCTTGTCAACTGGGCTGAAAGATTACAGATTGTCTGAAATTACAGAGAAATGCTTGTTTGAGGCTTTTCCTCCAGTTAATTTGGGTAGCTATATATGTTAGGAGCAATTAGTCTTCAATTGTCTTTAATGTGTATCAATTTGTGATGGAAAATAAGCACCTGAC
The DNA here is from genome assembly GCF_022539595.1 of Amphiprion ocellaris. Lineage (NCBI taxonomy): Eukaryota > Metazoa > Chordata > Actinopteri > Pomacentridae > Amphiprion > Amphiprion ocellaris. The sequence continues at coordinate 23,283,717 of NC_072767.1, read as the reverse complement.
ATCCTCTGAGTAGTGGTTGCATTTTAAATTTAAGATGAAGTCTTTAAAAAAAAAAAAAAAAAATCCTGACCCGTGAAGTTAAAGCCCTGTCGCACAGAAAATAAGTGATCAGATCATTTTTGCACTATATTATTTGGCCTGTAAATTATTACCAAGTTGTGAAAAATGGCCATCCTGTCCCAGACCACATGGTGACCAACATTCAGAAACCCAGATATTCAATAAATATTAGATGTTTACAGTCATAGAAAAGTGAGAAAACAAAGTATTACATGTTTGAGCCCAGATAATTTTAGAAAATTTTGCTCGTTGCTAATAGATTTTCTGTTTGACTAATCAATCATTAAAAAGTTGTTGCAGCTCTATAAATGATCAAGTCAAATAATTCCATGGTTTTGCATGTAATAATCTGCGTGAAGTTGATCACTGACATTTGATTTGACTAACCAGTCCTTACAATTTCACTTTTAGTGTAACCAAGGCATGTCGAACTTCTCAATGTGCCAACTTGGTTTCAAATTTAGGTTAGGGACAGGTCATTGACAGATGTTATTAATAGCATTAGATCATGAGACTTGGGAATGTTTGGCAGGGTACAGGAGGTCTCTAAAATCTCGGTTGTCTCGTAGGACATTTAATTGGATTCAGGTTAGGTCCCCAAGTAGAGATGTGCACACAACCCAATTCTGCCACAGCGGAAAGTTAATCAAATTGAAAGTAGATCATTGCAGCGCACAGCAGCTTGGTAACGTTCTAAAGAGTTGTGTTAGATAGTGCAGAGTGTTAAAAAGTTTACTGAACAGTTGGTGTGGTCAAAAAGTTGATGCAAAAAGGTGTCAGACTTTGGACTGTGTTCTTGCTGATGCACTTGGTGTATTCCCTCTGTTGAGAAAAATTTGCAACTCTTCAGTTTGGGAACACTTATGGCCTATATCTTTGTGTTACTGTTGTGAGCAATATTTTAATTGTCCATTTTAGGCTTATCCTGGCTGACTCAAAAGTAAAATACTGAATTTGGGAAAGCTTGGAGAAAGCTTTAGGCATTCTACAGTTTGTGTTTCTCCATATTTTTGTGATGCATTAACAATGGCTGCTGCGAGTGTGTGCTCCACAGCATTATACCAAGGGACAGATCAAGGTGGGGTTTGGATGAAACAGCATGAAGTAACAAAATTTAATATTGGTTCAATTGGCATCCATCAGCTACATGTTCAGTCTTGTCAGGGCGTGGAAAATGGACTTAGCTGATTTTCTATGTGACATTTCACATTAAATCAAGTGCTACACCTGTCATCATCCATGTTTAACAGTAAAGCAGTCCATTATTGCTATCTTCACCCTAATATTTCTCTGCACACTAAAGAGAAAAGTTTCCTTCAATCCCCCAGGCGTTAGTCTTGGATTTGTGTTGTTCTGCAAGTCTGCGACATCATCCAAACCCCAGGAGCCTCTTGCTCAGTCTTGACGGATCCTCACTCTGCTGAAGCCCAATACTGTTCTTCATCTTGTGTTGTCACAACCCCCCTGCTACCTTGATTCACTCTTGGTCGTTGGCTAGGTTTTGGATTTATTACTTTCGAGGCCGAACAATCAGTGGACCAGGCTGTCAACATGCATTTTCACGACATCATGGGCAAAAAAGTGTGTAGTTGTAGTTTTATTTTACCCTTAAGACCAAACAAAGGCTTGGGCGATGGAGTGAGAACTACACTATGATGCTCTTTAGTTGCTTAAATGTTAGTTTCTGGTGGCTTCCCATTAGTGAATGCAGCATCATATGCATCACAAATTCAACTTTTAACATCTTACAATAATCAGACTACTAACTTGATTTACTTGTCTTCATTTTTTAATCACACCACACACTCCTGTCATACCTTTGCTTTCATAGTTTCTAAATGCACTCATTCTGCACTTGCTGTTATATTACACTTTCAATTGTCGCCCAAGGCTTTGTTTAAACTGACCACTCCTTTAGGATGCCTGAAGTGCATTAGATTGTACTCAGTAAATGAAAATTAATGCATTATCTGGTTTGTGATGTGCTTAAAAATTGAAAAATGGTTGCAAAATATAGAAAAAAGATTTAAATCTGAAATTTACTGAACATAAATCACCTAAAGGATTGGTCCAATCAGTTCTGTTTTTTTTGTTTTCGGATGTTTTGTTGGCAGGTCACTTACACGTCAACATGTTTTGTTTTATTTCTTTGTTTTTTATTCTTTTTGAAACGTTAAAGAAAAAGCTCAACTCAGTGACCTCAGTTGAAGAATCTCCATACTGTGTCTGTCAGCTCTCTAAACAACAAATGAAAGTCTGTCTAAATTCTGCTCAGGATGAGACTTGAGACACACAGTGATATTTGCATATCACTTCTTAGTGTTTGCTTTAACTCAGTGGGTGTACCAGATGGATGGGGTTTACTGCATGAAGTCAATTCAGACAGTGTCAGGTAAGCTGTCCATCCAGGAAAAAACCATAAAGTCACTGTGGTATAATATCTAGGCACGCTTTCTAACCTCTTGGCGCGCCTTCTATTGCACCATTGTATTTAGCAAACACCACCCACCTGGCACCTCTGGTGAATAAAACCAACAAAAAAGATAATGCAAATTCTAGTTGGTACATTTGTGGCTAGGATGGGTCGTAACTCTTTTGTTCTGAAGGCGCTTTAAAAACTGTGATTCATTAGCAAGCCTCCCCTCGTCCCCAAAAGAGTCAGTTTGTGTTTAGCAGATTTAAAACCACTCTGCGGATAGATTAAAGGAGACACAGCCTCCCTCTTGCCTTCCAATCAGACAGTTGTTAGTTGTGGGCTGGAGAAAATGATCAAAGTCAAACATAGCAGAGCTACATTCACTCTGTCATATCATATCATCACACGTATCCTGTTTCTGTCCTTGATCTTTGCATGACTGCATGCGTGGTTGAAGTATTTGAAGGTCAGTCTGCAATACTCGACACACAAAAGACTTCTGTGCATTTTGTGGCACTTAAGTGAGATTTTTAACGGGTATAGACAAGGCTGTGCTAATTTTTGAGATGGATACCTCAGTGTTTCCTTACTTGGATGTTCTTCACAATGAACCTTGACTTTTATGCAAGTAATTGGTTCATTGTGTATTTTGGAGGCTTTTTGTGCTTTTGGTTTAGAGTGGACAGTGATGTGCGTTTGGGAAATGATGTGCGAGAAAGGCCCCGGGTGGAGTTGTTGCAGTTTGTTGTCAGCACCTTAAAGCACTTGATTAACATGGCACTGTCTTTCTTTTTATCCTTAACAAGCCACAAATCAAATTATGTTATTCCCTGCCAACAATGCTTCTCCAGAAAATACCTGCCAAGGAGCTCTTTTTGTTTCGATCAGGGAATATGAAGGCTTTCCTGAGCTGGATTTCTTCTCTATTATTCAAAGATAAGAATAGTAACAGATTTTTATTCAAATTATTGCATTAATATGATGAGCCAAATCCCATTGCCTTGGTAAATGATTCAGCCCAACCTGTATACTCTCCAGTGGTACCTGCTCCCCTTGACTTTGCCCTCATTTCCAGCAGGAATCAAGGCTCGACTTAATCCATTGTTCTTGACTTGACATTACCTTACGCTGGGACTTGAGGGAGGCTGGGAGATATGAGTTACAAAATTAGAAATTGGAGCACATCAAACTGTGGAACAAATCCCAATTCTGCTGTTGGGGACTGTACAGAAGTCATGGTATCCATCACTCGTAGCTGTGATGCCCACGGGAGAAAGTGCTCAGGTAGCTGCCGGCGGCGGCGAGGCCACTGCCGGAAACATGTGCATGTAATTAGGTCGACAGAGAAGGAAGAGGGGAGGCTGGGGAAGGTGGTAACACCTTAAAGCGGGGAGGAATTTGTGATTCGTTTTCCTCCTGCAAGGTGACCCCAATAACTCAACCCCTCAGTCTATTTCTGGTTGGCTCCCCCTTAGTCTCCGCCTGTGTCTTTGCTCTGGTTAACTGCTGGTAGCGTTGCCTAGTTAGACAAGAAAGTTTTGTATTTGGGGCGCTAAATTTGTATTTGACTCAAGGAAACATCAGTGAAAATACCTACACAATGAAATGTCAGTAGAGAAATGCAATAAATAAAATGCGATGTAATAATTTTCTGAGAATTAATGAATCAGCAGAGTAACATTTATACCTTGTAATTTATATATAAGAAATATCAACCAAAGAACATTGGGGTCACCATTACTGGCAAATGGGGGTTTATATGTGTAATGACAAAGTGTCCTTCAGCAGTAATTTGACATTATATTGGGTTAAAAGTATATAAGCTGCTTGATTTTAAACAAAAAATATTTTTTCACCTTTGACACAGTATGAAGATTCAGTTTTAGATTGACTGAAAAGACTGTTCATTTTTACTATCTGCATGTTTACTTTATATTCTGTTAGAACTGAGATACAGATTTCTCTCTACATCCATCCCCCCCTAAAACTTATTCCAAGAAAAATAAAAATGAGATTCTTTATAAGCGTTAGCTGGAGAAAGGTAAGTCATGACCTTCCATTAGACGTCTTTATCATATATAGGGCAGTTAACACCAAAGAAAGAAAAAAATCTATGTTTCTCAGGTACATTTTAACAGGTTGCAATCTTGAAAATAGTTTCATTTACTATTACTGTCTTGACATTCCAATTTTAGGTACTGATATTCAGGCTTAATAATTAGTACCTGAGACACATAGCTATACAGCTCTTGTGGCTACACAGTAATATTAATTTACATAGCTGCCACACATAAATAAACATAAAGTGAAAGATTTCAAACTGGCCCAAAATGCTGAGATTAAATATCAGCGGTAGGACAGGTCTGTCTAGGTGAGGGACTTCACGGACCTTTTGCTGGTGTTGCCAAATGTGCCCTCCTTGTCCTTTGTCCAGGTGGAAGTAAAGAAGGCCGAACCTCGTGACAGCAAAGCTCCTGGCCAGCTTGGCCCCGGCCAGTGGGCACCCAGGGGCATCTTGAGTGCAGCTAATGGTTGGACAGCACAGCCTGCCCAGGGCTGGCAACAGCCGTATGGGCCACAGGGTGAGTGGGAACATGTCCCAGAGCCAAGCGAGAGAAGCTCCCTGTTCAGAGGAAAACCATGTAGCAACTATTTAAATGTGTTAAATCCTCTGCTTTAACATTCACCTTGTGCATGTAGGTCAGCGCTTGCAGAGTCTGTGCAAGTCAGTCAGTTTCAGTATTAAACTGTGTTAAGTGAACATTTTACATTTGATGCATCAGCATTGTCCTCAAAATCTCAACTTCTTTTTTTGCTCTTCCTGAAGGAGTGTGGGTGTCAACTACTGGCCAGCCTATAGGTAGGTGTTCGCCCTCCACTTGACAACACACAGGATACACCTCTGTTTTTTTGCCATTTTTGTGAGTTTCTTGTATGTTGTATAACTGTGAGATTGCAGATAGATGTGTCTTTGCCAAGTAATCATGTGCTTATCTTGAAATGCTTGTGTGACAGAAATGGGCTTGTGCTCAGTGTGGCCAATGGGCTGGTGACAGTTAACAGCGCATGTTATCACTGATTCATAATGGCTGAGGCTGCTGATAATTTGCTGCTTGAGACAGATGGCAGCCTTGAATGGATTCCGGCCTCCCTCTGTTATTGGTCAGGCTCGGCTTCATATCACCACCTCCGGGTCAACCTGCAGCGCTCACTGCAGTGTCTGGCCTGTGTACACTTTCAAGATACTTTTAGTTTCAGATAGTGTTCTGCAGCTTCAGTTTTTAACCATTTTTTAATGTACTTGGTCTGTTAACCAGCTGTTCATTAAGACAGTTCAGATAGGTTCAGGTCAGACACATCAGTGCTTGTACTTCAATTTAATAATTAGTATTATTGCATGGGCCAGTAATTTATATCCTATTAATTTATGTAAAATCTATACATATACCAACAAAAATAAATCTGTTTTGTTTTGGGGCAGGTGGGTATGGACCTCCATTGTCAGCAGGTCGGGGAACCCCCACACAGCCTCCATCACCCTTCAATGCATTCCTGGTCACAACCCCGGCGGGCAGCTTTGCTGCACCTCAGGGCTACCCTCAGCAGGGCTACAGCACAGCACCTCAGTTTGGTCAGTCATACTAATTCACTCCCTCAATGCACTTTAGACTTGTTTTAATACTATAAAGTACTACATTGTTAATACTGCAAACAGTATTATTAGCTCAAGGGATTTTTTTAGTAATATGAGTGTGTAAATTGTTATGTAAGGTTTTAAAGGCAGCTTTGCTTCTGCTGTGGTCAGGGAGGAACATTCATCTTATCAGAGATGGACAGCAGGACTAGCAGACACCCAGAACTAGTGAAATGTTGTTAGGACTGTGAGGTTTATTCCCTCCAATTATTAAATACTGTTGCAGATGTACCAAACTAATGTTGTGTAAGCCATGGATAAAATTTCAGAAAAAACTGCAGAAAAGAAACCCAAAGTAATCGAGTAAAGAGGAGTTTGCAAACTGGCTACAATTTGATCTGGCAGCTAATATTTTTAAAAGACCTGTATTCATTTACACCTTTGCACTTTTGTGCATGTAGTACAAAATTAGAAGATTTCCAATAAAGAAATCGGCTAATACCTTGATTAATAGTGCTTTTTGTTAGAAGATACAGGTGCCAGGAGTCCTCTTCCAAACTAGGTTCATCTGGTTTATGGCCTGTGTTAGTGATAATGCAAGTCAAGGAAACTGTCTTTAGGAAAAGTCACAGAAACTATCCTATCATCAACAGGTTACAGTTTTGGCACACCCCAAGCAGACCAGTATGCTCCACAGGTTCCACCTCCACCCACCACTCCAGGAACAGCACCGCTGGGCTTTGCTCCCGCCACCACACCAACTCAGGACTTGAGCAAAGCTCCCACTGGGCAGCCCGACTTCCCTTATAGCCAGTATGGTAAGAGAGGCATTGTGCATAAAAAAGTATGCTGCCCCCTTTCTCCACCATTTGATTTTATTCACCCCTCGGTCCTGCCCATCTCCCTGAATAATTTATTGGGTGCAACTACAGCTCATTTAGGTTCATGATTACAACTCTTAGACAAGCAGGAGCTTGCTCTTGGTGCTATTTAGCTTGAACAGCTACACATGCATACATGCTTCTTGCATACATGAACCCCTCTGGCTCTGCCATGAAGACGCTGCTGAAGTTTCACCATATCCAGGAGTCCTCAGCAGTCTTTTCTGTCAAGTGTTTCCAGCTGGGCTGTGGATTGATATAAAGATTGGTAGGTCTTGGTAGGTTTGAATTAGATCATCCTGCCTTGCAATGTTTTTTGTTTGTTTTGCATTTTTATTTCATTTTGATTTTACAAGGAGTGCAATCTTATCCTGACTGACTGTATTAGACTTTAATTTGGTTCAAATACTCCTACCTTCTTACTAATCCCCTCTACGCCTTCTTCCCCTCCTTCTCCCTGTTTATGACTTTGCTGGCTTCTTTTCCTGGTCTTGGCACGACTGCCACAGAGGAGCACCAGCATGACAACATTATGCCCATGAAACCTTATTTCTGGAAGTAGGCATGTCCAACCTGCCAAGCTACCTATCAACATTTTTCAACATGCTCATCAAATTATCACCCACCGGAGCTTTGCATGCTTGTCTGCAGACTGTGACCTTTGCCCCCCTCTGCCTGGTAGATACATACAGATGTTAAAATCCTGAACAAACGATTATTGATTAAAGTGTCTGTAGGTTTTTCTTTCTGGTGGGTGTCTTTGTGGTCTTTGAACTGGACTGTTACTGTAGTGTAGCTTTACCTTTGGCCCATGTTGGGACAGGATAATTATTCCTGGTGAATCTCTACTGAGCTGATAAACTGTTGGCCAAAATTCAGTCAGCATTCAGGGACTTGAAAATGAGACATTTCTTCAAGCCACTTCAGTTCATTTTTACTGAAAATGATGGTGATTAAAGTAATCACCATCACCACCAATTACTTTCTGTGCTTTGAGACAATTGAGGGGTAGCTTCAGTGACGTACTCTTACTCATGCAAGTTTAAGAGCGTGAGATCATGCTGAAAGGAAGACTGAGAGATTGTGAATGCCAACCAGCATCCATGGAAAAGGAACAATACTTGCCTCCATTCAACATTCAGCCATGTAAGCACAAAGTCAGAGAACAGTCAGATGTTCATTCAGAAGCTTCATCCAGATTTTTTTGCTGGCTGGCTGGCATTTTTGGTTTGACTTGGCTTACAGCTGCTTCAAACTACTGAATGTACATTTAAAGCAGCCATGTGATCCCTGTCTGTCATGACAGGTGTCCATCTTGTTCAGTGTTTCCTGCTTGTGCTTATCTTCCATCCAGCTTTTTGCTTTTTGTGTCCGCTGCCCATTCAGGCTCTTAGTTCAGTTACCAGTCAGTAGAAACAACACGGCCTCGCAACAGTTTTGTGAAATGAGCAGAAAATGTGGTGCTGATGACAATGCCATGCCAGGATTATTTATGACAATAGCAGGCACCGGATGAAACACATTTATGTGGGTAAAATTAGTAACTGGATGAGATTAGACAAATAAAATAAGTTTCATTGTGGTCAGTTGTGTTTGGCTTATGAGGAGTTAGGCAGTTTAAAAAAATAAGTTAGACTTAGGACCAAGCCAGTGGTTTTGCATGTGAATTCATGAATCTTTGATTTAGAGATATTATTTAGCGATGCATAACATATATATTTTAATGATTTCCACCTTCCAGGCGTGACTGACCACTTTGATTACAGTGCACTGTAAACGTTGACTCTTACCTGAGTTTTTTTGTCAAAACATCTCATTGGTTCATTCAACAACACTGTCACTTCTGAAATTTGTCAGTTGACTGCTGAACATCACCTGGTTTTAATGGACAAAATATTTTCCCTCGAGTTACGTTCTTGTTTGTCATTTTAGTGCTTTTTAGCAACATTTGGGTAATGAAATGTCCTAAATTCCATCGCTAAGGAGAATACTCCGTGCACTCATTGAGATGTCGTATTTCAGGGACAACTTTGATTTCAGTAACCAGACAAGACACACCAAAATGTAAAAAGTTCACACAATAGTAAGCTAACGTAACATAAAGATTTATCTAGCACAGTGTCAATCTGAAACAAGTTTCACATCGATCCCAGTCATACTTTTGTGCTGCACTATGCAAAACCACTGGTGTTTTTTCTCATAATATTTTTCTTGGTGGGAAAACAGACTTCCCAAATCACCTGCAACTTATAATAATGCACATTTCACAAAATTTCACGAGACCAGGCTGGCATGATAAAAGAGTCAGGCGTGCTAGCAGATAGCCCACACTCACTTAAAAGTAATGCCTCTCCAAGCCAATTGCAGACCCAGTAAATGAGTAGAAATGTACAGGTCTGTTAGCTCAGTAAGGGGGGAACTATGTAAAGTAGTCGGCCAGCAGTATCTGGGTTCAGTCAACCTGGTCTCCTCATCTCCCTGATAGGCTTGGGTAACTACCCTCAGGACCCCTCTGCCTACGGACCAACGCGTCCTTCTCACAGTTATGGTCAGGATGAGCAGGGAGGATATAGTGCAGGTAGGTGCCAGCATCGTCTTCTCCAACCACAAAAGAAGCATTTGTTCAGTACTGTAGTGTTGATAAAGCTGCAACCTGGTTCTTTGCCTCCTTTCTTTTGCTCTTCGTTTAGTATTTTGCATGTACATTTTGCATGTACATACAAATTACTGTGTGCTCTTGTATAGTAAGACCCAGCTATTGCGTGTCTCACAGCTGAGTGGATTTGAAAGTAATTTACATTGAAATTTGGCAAACTGAGCTCTCGGCCTGTCAATTCCCTCAGTGGCTGTAGCTTTACTATACCAAGACCAACCATGTCCTCATTTTTTTTTTGTTCACTCTCTCTGTCCGCATTGCTTTGCTGATTGTAAAAGGATGATCTAATTGTCAGAAAATTTGTTCATGGTTCAGTTGTCTCTATGCATCAGCAGTCCATTCACCCGTTGTTTTTCCCCCCATGTACTGTCTCCACGTTATAGCTAAAGGGGTGAGAAAGGAGAGAAGATTTAATGAAGGCCACAATACCAGTAAATTTCAATTTCTCTCAGATTCTTCTGTCTGAAAGTCCTGTTGGGACCGCTCCCTGTTCTTCAGATATTTTATGAACAAAATGTGTTGTATTTTGTAATTTTCCCCATTTTCTTTCTCTTTTCTCTCTTGTCTTTCCATTCCAGCTGTTTATAACTTTCTCTAAAACAGTATTTATTGGTAACATTTATATCTTCACTCTTCTGTTCACTGGATGTTACCAGGGTAGGAAAATAACCAGTCACCTGGAAGAGTCTGGAAAGATCTGGCCAGCCATTTGGAAACAAACCCACCAGTCTTTTCACTTTCAAGGCCCTTTGGCTTGGACAGTGGCTACTGAATTTTGGGTTACACCAGCTATTTCTGCAGGCAGATTAGTTTCCTACCCTGGAAGTCGCTGTGGTTCCCTCCTGGGTTTGCAGGGAGATGGTGCCATCCAGTGTGTTACTAGAAGAACATTATGTATGCTAGGTTAATCATTCAAGAGAATCTAGACATTGTTTTCCTCAATGAAGCCCACTTCAAAATATTTCTTCAATTCAGCTTGCTTTTAGTTTTTGTAAATTTTAACACAATTTTTGACATAAAAGGGCTCATTGGAGAATAACAGTAATTGAATCCTTTGGAAAAATCCACCATGAAACATTAAAAAAAAACTGCTATTAGCACAGTGCATCTTCATTTCTAGGTCCACTTTGATGGACTTCAAATTCAATTTTATCTGTTTTGCATAACAATAAACACATTTCAGAGTCCTTCATGCAGTAAAATGGAAGAGAAAAAAGCAAACCACATTAAAGAATAATTTGTGAAATACATATGGGAAAGACATACAGTAACACTCCTGCTTTTTTAATCTACCTGAGGTAATCTGGCAACACTCGCTGTGTCATTGCTCACAGAAAAAGTTGTGGAAAAATGCAACAACAAAAGGTGTCCAGACTGAGTATTAAGTAGATGCTGGGATAAAATGTAAAAGTTTGGAATATGAATTCAGTGTGATTATAGTAACAAGTGTATGTGACACAGTTTAGGGGTAAGAGGTGGATTTTTTCTTAACATAAAAACAATGTTCTAAATAAAACATTTTACTATTAAAACTGCACGGCTCCTCTCGAAACACGACCTGGTGACTCAGACAGTAACATCCTCCTCTCTCCTGATCTTTCCTGTGGTCCACCTCAGGGTACGGACAGGACCTGACAGCCTTCGGCCACAGCTTTGCAGACCCCAGCCAGCCGACGGCCTCGTACGGCGCCCCGACAGCACAGCCCGCCGCCGCTCCCCAACCCACCGCCAGCGCGTTTGGCAGAGGGCAGAACCACAACGTACAGGGCTTCCACCCGTATCGGCGCTGACCACCCCTGGGCAGGGCCGCTATGTAAAGTTCAGAAACCATAACACAAAAAAAAGAAGTCAGGGAAACGTGTGTTCTTGCTTAAAAAAAAAAAAAAAAAAAAAAAAAAAGAAGCTAAACTTGGAGTTCTGGATTATTCTTGAGGAATGTTGAATTCACACAGTTTGTGAAACAGAAACCTTTGTGATCACAGGGATTCCAGTAAATTTAAAAGGGGTGTAAAGAAACCCAGGGTTTTTTTCTTTTTGTTTTCTTTTTTTTTTCTTTTTTTGCATAACTTAAGGAACATTCAGCAGAAAGAAGCTTTTATCCCCCACCCCCCAAACCCATGTTTTATAGTAGAACTCAACTACTTTGCAATAATTTTGATTGTCTGGTCAAACACTAGCACACAGACTATATGTAAAGAGACTTGCATATGAATATGTATATTTATGGTGGACACAAACGAAAACAGGGTCTCAAGTTTCCTCAGCTTTAAATTATAGGGAAAAAATGTTTTTATTTTTCATTTGGTGAATTTTGTTTACTTTCTGAGCCTTTAAAGTTTGTTTAAAAATGGAGATTATGAAAATATATATATTATACACAAACTGTGCAATTTTTTAAAAAGAGAATTTTGTACTATAAATGTACACTTTGCTTGTTTTTTTATTTAAAGATGTAGACTTCCCTCAGGTGGCTGTTTTGGGTGCATTTTTTTGCACTTATGCAAAAAGAAAAAAAGGACAAATTATTAAAAAAATAAATGTTTTAAGGATAAAATGCTTGTGCTTCATCTTGAGTGCGTTTACATCATGTGTTTCTATGGAAGTGCTGTGAAGAAGGGCTGAAACAACAGAGTAGTGATTAAACAATAGAAAATTAATTGACAACTTCTTCAGCCATCAATTAATTCATTCTTTTAGCAGGATTTCCAATATCAGGATTTGCTGGCATTTTCTGTTTTATGTCTGTTTATTAAATGAGTATTTGATTGCTGAGAAAAGAGGACATTTGAGGATGTAGCCTTGATTAACATTTTACGTGTATTTTACAGACAAAAATAGGATAATCAAGAAAACACCTGTCAGATTAATTGTTTAAAAAGTCATTATTAGTTGCAGCTATAAAGCAGACAAAGAACCCACCAAGGGCAGTATTAACATCAAATTGTGACTTTTCTTGTAAAATTCTACAAAAATGAACTTTCAGGTTCCTGTTATGTGGTCTAGAAATAAGCCTCCAGGGAACACTCCCTGAAGGTTGCTGTTTTTTGGGGTAGACTGGTGTAAACATGTCTAAAGGGAAACCCCACCAGCTTTTAGACACTTGAATGCAGAAAAAAGCTTTCTGAATTTCTACTAATTTTACGAAGTTGCATTTCTGTTGTCGAAAATTTCTATTGTTTACCAAAAAAGTAGGGAAAACCTCCTCTTAACCGGCAGAGACCAACCTGACTGATCATTTCCGGGTTAAAGGTGGTAATTTTTAACGTTTGATTTCCGCGTTGTTAGCATATTAGCATTCAGCTACCTGCTTTCTGGAAATTAGTTAACTTCTGTAAATTTTTCAGACTCTGGCCGTCGTTTTCAACGCACACCGCTGTTCGACATAAGGAGATACACATTCAAGGTGTCTGGGCAGATAGTGTAAGATAAAGACGAGTGAATATTTTACTGTTTTGATATGTTTCTGACGTTATCTATTTATGCTGTTTTGGTCCGTTAGCTAGCTAGCTAGCTAATTTCTGCCTAATGGGCGGCTAACTAGCTAGCTGTCAGCAACGTATAGAGGTGTCCTCAGATAGATTTAATTCATGTATAGTTAATGGTCGTCAGGTTTGATGGACAGGATGTACTTCATCAGATGTTTGCTGTTCACCAGTTAGTAGCTCAGACCTTTAGCTTCATCAGGAGATGAGCCAGAGCAGAAATAGTGAAACTGATTGGCTGTGTTCAACACAAAACAGTCTTTATACAGATAATAGAGAATAAAACATTGACAAACGAAGAGAGATATGGGAGTTCAACAGTCTTGAAAATACAACACGAGGTATTCTTAGTGTATTGTCAAGCGTTATATAGGGTCTCTAACGGTGAGTTCATGAAAATGAAACAAAATAACTAGGGCTTATAGTCAATATATGTTATTGTGGGCACATTCAAACTGTAACTCGCCAGACTTTAAACGTAAATCTGCAGGTAAAACAGACAAAACAGAAAGTAGGCACCATACAGCAAGACAAATGTTGGTTGCATACTGCAAAACAGTAAGCGGTGTCCTTTTCAATAATATTTTAGCCTTTGTGTACATTATTTATTTTTTGTCTCTTTTCAGCTTTTCACTTTCACTCTTTCAAGCTTCACTGCTGACAAACCTAAAATTGTGGTTGTGTTTTAATAATACTTGGTCTTCAAGCCTTTTCTCTTACAGATAGTTTGCTTGTGGAAAAATTAATTTCGTCTCCAAACAGTCAAAAATAATGAATTGCTCGTTATTCTGGGCATTCTAGACAAATTTTTCTGTCATGATTTGTGTAATCATACGCAGATATTATGATACAGTCTCTTTTTTTTTGTCTTGAGTAATTATTTGGGAATGTCTGATTTAATTCTGTAGGTGTGATACACCCCATAATCAAGACATTTTATCCCGTTAATCGAAACACAGCCAAAGGTATTAATGGAATAGATAGTCAACCGAGTCATGCTATGACTTGCATGGAAAATTGTTTCATGTAATTCCAGTTGTTTTTGCAAATGAGCTTACAGGGAATTTACACTTCAGTTAGGCCCGAGGCAGCAAGACAGCCTTCACTATACATCCTGCTGTAAAATGTGGCGTAACAATGTAAAATCTAACACAGTTGTGACACCGGCGTTGAAGTGTCAGAGTCATGCAGCTGAGTCACATTTGGCAAGACTCCTCATCTGAAACAGTCGGCTGTATGTGTGGTGGTGGTCAGCTGAAGAACAGCAGCTCCACCATGAAGCAGCATAGAGACGTCTGCCAAGAATGGGGCCGCAACCTCAGTAACAGCTTCACTGTTCATAGCATGTGAGCTTAGCTTAGGGTGTGATCTAGTTTTTCACTCATTTAAAGTGTGTTTTAGTCATTCGATTGTGAGTTAGACCAGGTGTCATCATGCTGTTACTGTAAACGCTCTGGATTTTCTTTTTTTTTTCTGTCTTCAGTTCTTTTGTCTTTGCCTGGTATTTTACAGGGTGTCAGGTCTGGTTCAGGGTTGTTGAACAGTTAATGCACAGAGTAAAGAGGCTGAAAATTGAAGACAAAACCGAAGACCGCCAGGAAAGGTAGGGACACTTTTCCACTCATTCAAAACTGTGCAAGCAACATTCATTTGAATCTGATTTTCATTCATTTTGATTAAATGTTTTAGCTAGTTTTTTCATAGTGGTCACTGCTGAAAAAGATTTAGAAAATGTTGTGAAATATATATAATCTCATAATGGTATGAGATTGTCTATAGGAGTCTATAGTCATGTTTCACGGCTGGGTTTGGAGCCATGTTGACTTAAGCTAAGTGCAAAATTTGATGCTAATGAGCAGCAGGCGATTAATTTGTTCATCATTCTAGTTTAGCTTGTTTGCTTAGCAACACAAAGTACAGCTGAGACAGATAGAAGTTCAGTTAGTTTTTAGGTTTTTGGTCATTAACCAAACTGTTTCACAAGTAAAATTTTAAACTTCTGATGGTGCTAAATGAAAAGTGAAGGAATTACCAAAATCATGTTTGTTTTTATCGAGTTTCATACCAATCAATGCAGTGGTTGTAGAGATATTTCAACCTGAACAATGTGGCTGACCTATCAGTGGACATACCTGTAAATGCAAAATTCCTAATACACATAACATCTAAATCTATGCCTTTAAGGTATTTTTGACAGCTATAGATGATTAAAAGTCCAAAAGAAGGCTTAAATAATCCTCAATCAAGATGTCTGTATTTGGCGGTTTGCTTGTGCACCTGTGTTATTGTCATTGACTGTACATTGATCTGAGGTGATTAACTTCAATGTCTGTCAATAGCATCAGAGAGGCACTGGCAGGTATGACTGGGGTGGATGAGCTCTCAGACAGCACAGAAGTGGTCGAGATGGACGACGTGAATCTTACCCAGTTTCAGGTGGAGAAGCATTCATGGGATGGCCTGCGGAAGATCATCCACAACAGCCGCAAAAGCACCGGCGTGGTTATCAACAAGGCGCCACACGACTTCCAGTTCATCCAGAAAGACGAGGCCAGTCCGCACTCTCATCGCATCTACTACCTTGGTGAGCAGCGGCAACTGAAATCTGAGATCTGACACAGTGATATCAGGCAGGGTCTGAAATTATGATGTGCCAAATACTGTCGTTTCCTACAAGAGCTGTGAAAAGTGAATAAATCCCTGCTCAGATAGTTGCTTTGAACAGGCCCTGACTTGTCGACTTGCAGATTCAGTGGCTGCCTTTCAGTCACTTTGAAAGGTAGCAAGCTTCTGTTAATAATCTGGATGCAGCTGGTGAGTCAGAGTTGCCAGCCTGCATCTGCTTTCATGCTCATTTCATTTCCAAAGAGCTGCAGTGGCTCTAGTTGGTGTGTGCTGGAGAAAATGTGGAACTCAACCAGGAACACCATTTTGCTTTGTGGACATCGTTCAGATTTTTTTCTGTTGCAACTGTAGTGCACAAACATCCTATAAAATAGTTGCTGTTTTGGCCGGCCTGTATCAACCAGTTAGAGAGTTTGATACCTTTTTCAGGGCTGTGTCCAGTGGGATGATGTGGACTACATTAAGTCTGTTAGACCTGCACCCATGATAACATAGTTGTTGACCACTAATGTTTGCTACCACGCACTAAACCCATGAGTGTGTTTAACTGCTATTTAATTCAACTTATCATTTGTAAAATGAAGACAGTATATTTAATTTTGCAAAGGGCTCCAAGGTTTTAATATTAAAAGCCTGACTGTTCATATAGGCAAACTTTCCATAGATACTGCTGTGTAGCTGAAGATGCTACACGTGGACAGACTTCCCTTCTCTTCTTGTGCTATTGTTATGCTACAGCTAATCATTTAGTGTTAAGCAAAAGTTGCATAGGTTTGCTTTGAAGCTTTGTATAGATTTGTTGAAATGGTTGATTCTCAAATAAAACTTGTCCTCACATGAGCAAAAACAGAAAAATCCAGCACAGCCTACTTTCAGACTTTTAAAATGAGTTTTCGCTTGAGTATTTTTTTTCTAGCCAGATAACTGCACAGTTAGATTAATGTAACATTTGTAGGATAAAATGTTTCATCTTTCTCAAACGTCTGTGGTAGAGCTACTATTTTGCACCAGAATTCAACAACCACCCAGTGAAAAGAGGAAGCAAAACTAGTTCTGACACACACCATTGCCAAAAATATACCAGAATAGAAAGACAGCCACCAGAGAAGTTAAGTTTGCACATGTATCTATTAGTGTAATAATAATGATGATGTAGCTGGAAGAGCTTTTTGCTGTTTCTGTTGTAGAGACAGAATAGCCTAAACAGACTCTGCTTTAAAAAATTTTCCTGAGTGTAAAAATGCATCTTAATTTTAGCTGTGACCTACTGCTGTTACAACCCACATTTGAAGTCATGCATATGCTTACATGGACAAACCCTGTTGGAAAAGTTAATCCTATAATACATGCCCAAGACATCAAGGCTCTTCTGCAGAAATCCAGCTGTGCTACAGAATGATGTTTTTCTCACTCCTTTACCCCTCTTTAAAGAAGCCACTGCAGAAAACTGACAATGAGCGAGTCACTGAAGTGCCTGTAAACACATTCATTAGACAGGAGATGATTCGATCATGGCCCAGTCGACAACACCACAGAAACCACTAGGAGAGGTTGCCAGAGTTTGTTCTACATGTCCTGGAGGGCCTCTGTAAGGAGCTTCTGTACACCACCACGACTGCTCTGAGCACTAGTTGAACTAAGCCCATCTACAACGTGACAAATGAACTTTGCTTGGGCTGACAGACTCTGTCTGTGGTGTTTATCCTCACAGGAATGCCTTACGCCAGCAGGGAGAACGCATTACTCTACTCAGACATTCCCAAGAAGATCCGCAAAGATGCACTGCTGGTTTTGACATGGAAACCGATGCTGGATCACTTTCAGGTGACAAAGATTTTTAGCCCTCGTTCTTTATCTACCCTACAGGATTTTTACATGATTGATTCTATTCCAGACATCTTTTGAAGAGGACACATCATACTGTTGTGATTGTCAGCCATTTGTATAATGCTATGGCGTTAGAAGTGTGTTTGAATATGTATCTTTTTAATTTATATGAAAGTGTTTGCTGCAATTCAGAAGTCAAGACTTCAAGATGTTTCAAAAGCCTTCCCTGACTGAAAATATGTCAGATTATTCATGCATTCCTACAAACAGCTGTCTGTTTGTTGCTAAGGATGAAGGATGAGGTGTTGCTGGTGTACATTCACATATCTCAGACTGTTTTCTGCTTTGAAATGAGTAAAAATTAAGAAAAAGAAGTCAAATCCTACTACTGTTGTTTGTTTTTATTGTCTGCCAAAGGGGCAGCTTCAGGAAGCCGACCAATCAGAGCCGACTGGGCTTAAATGACAGGTTGCATTAAGGGCTGGTATAAGATAAACAAGGAATTTCTTTAATTGCTCCTGAATAAAAATATAGACCTGAATATGGGTATGATATATCTCCTGAAGGAGGATTTAATTGTTCAGAGGCAGGTTGTAAACACTCCCTTTATAATAACATATGTCCTAATGGAGCTTTTAACTGTTGGTGTAAATCTTCTCCTAAAGACCTATTAACCAGTTAGGCCACAAGAGAGTATTCCAAGAGACAATTAGATTGATGTTCACTGCAATCTAGCTGTTACACTGAGTTTTGCTGATTTCATCAACAGAATTTTCTCCTGCTGAAGAGAGAAAAAAAGGTTTTATTTACTGGTTCATGGTGATTCTCTCTTTAGTTTAGTATGTTTATGTTTTCTTACCATTTGTTTGTTTTCCATGCCCTGAACAAACTCTCTGACCTTGACTTTGGTCGGCCAGCATTGTCACATTGTGTGTCCTCCTGTCACCCCTGACCTCAGGCCAGCCCTCACCATGGGGGCTTCTCTCGGGAGGAGGAGCTGCTGCGAGAGAGGAAACGTTTGGGGGTGTCTGGCATCACTTCATATGATCACCACCGAGCCAGCGGCCTCTTCCTGTTCCAGGCCAACAGCAGTCTGTACTACTGCCGCGATGGTGGAAACAACAGCTTCATTGTGAGTTAAAGGACAGTAAAGCAAGACTTTTAGAGCCACAAAGTAACAGATAATTATTACAGACCTGCTAAGGATGACTGGAAATGTCTCGCCAATTCTTTGCTAAAGACTGAGATTTCAGAATTCTTTAAGGCACTGTTGGGTCTCTGTTTAGATCCCCAGTAGGAATGTAAACATTTTTCCTACTGGGGATCATGGAACATGTGTCTTAAGTTGCCTGTTCTCCTGCTTTTACCCATTGTATCCTGAACTTGTGTCCATCCCCCTTGACTCTGCAGAGGATGAGTATTTATGGAATACAGCCATGGTAGCTTATCAGCTCTGTAAAAATATCAATATAGCTAATAGTTTAGGATGGCTGATACAGTTACAGGACTCTATTCTATACCTGCTCATTATGAACTAATATAAGTTCATCACAAACACATTAAATCAGTATTGGTGCTTAAAGGGCACTGTGTGATTATTACATGGTGTGTCCAGTAGAGAGTGCTGACAAGTTTTCGACTGTAGTTTGTTGTTCACAGTCCGGTAAATTATATGTTTGATATCAAAAATCTGACAATTGCTTTCATTGTTGTAATGTCACAGAGCCAAACGTAAAATCTTCAGACGTCTTGTTCTGTGTGACCACGGTCAGACAAATATTTACAGTACCATCAAAGAGGGTGTGTTCCAGTACCCACACCACAATACTATATAGTATGTTGGAGAAAGATTAAGTATGTCCTAATACATTATGTCAAATGCAGTATACCCAAAGTACCAGGAAATTCTGCTATCTCCAGTCACATTTTGCAGTTTGCAAGCCAGCATGCTTTCTGGCCGTTCTGACCCATAATCCTCTGCACACTGGAAGACACAAGGTCTCAGCAGCTGAGAATGCACAGATAGATGAGAACTAAATTGGTGTTGCAGACTGCGATACATGTATGAGCCAGACCGCCAAACCTTAAGCTCCAATATTATGATGAAGTATAGGTGCCAGTTGTACTCCTCTGCCTGCAACAGTACACACTTTGAAAGGGCAGCTGCTGTATGTGCTGAAAGAAAGAAGATGTATGTGATCTGGGATGTAGCCACAGTGCTCAAAAAATAGGAAAGCATCATGATAAAAGCTGTAACCAGTAAATTTTGGTGGTTTTTGTTTGAACAAATTGCTTGAATGACTAACTGATTATTTAAAAATGTTGCTTATAAAACTTCTGTCAATTGACTCAAAAGTGGAAAACCTTCTCAGCTCAAAACGGAAATCCTTGATTTATTTGAAAACTTGGTTTTCACTGGGCAGTGATTTTATTTTTTGGGTTGTGGGGGGAACGACTCCCAGATATCAATTTTGGTTCCAAGAGCCTCTACAGTAGTAATTTAACTTGTAGAGGGTTTTTCTATGTACCATCTTTACCATTGTTGCTGAAGTAGCAGCTGTGGCCACTGATGTTTTGCATTTGCTCTGTGTGTTTCTTCAGACTTCTCCAGTGAATCCAATAGAGATTAAGAGCCAGAATTCAGGCACACGCATGGACCCCAAGATCTGCCCCGGAAACCCCAACTTCATTGGCTTCATCAACACCAATGACATTTGGGTGACAAGTATTGAGACCGGAGAAGAGAAAAGGCTCACCTTCTGCCATAAAGGTCAGCACTCAATCATATTCTCATACTCTGACCTGCTAGTCTGCATATTTGCCAGATATTTGTCATATTTGTTTTGCTTTTTTTTTTTAATTGTAGGTATTAATAACCCAAAGGAGGATACCAAATCTGCTGGCGTTGCCACCTTTGTTACCCAGGAGGAATTTGATCGCTTCACTGGATACTGGTGGTGTCCAGCTGCTCGGGAAGGTGAGTGAGTTGTCACAGTTTGAAAAAAATATTTTATGAAAGATGGTGGTTATTATCATTATTAAAGTTTTTTTTTTAGAATTACAAACAAGAAATACTGTCTATATTATTAGTATGTGAGTAGTCTGTTTGAAAGACAAAGATTTCAAAGCATTGTGGTACCCAGCAGTCTCTCTTGTCATTTCTCTTTGGCTCAGAGCCAGACGGTGGTAAAACTCTGCAGATTCTGTATGAGGAGGTGGATGAGTCTGAGGTTGAGATCATCCATGTCCCATCTCCAGCTCTGGAGGAACGAAAGACAGATGTCTACAGATACCCACGTGCAGGTATGAAGGCACTGAAAAACTGTTATTCATGATTATTTATAAACTATCTAATATGTATACATTTATTTATTGTCATGCTGCCTCAGTATAGGTTTTGATTTTTCGTACAGTAATTTCAACGTGCTGTTTCTCATATTTCCCACCTTTGTCATTAAATCTGCTCATATTTTGGTACATAATTCAGTTTCATTTATTTCCAGGCAGCAAAAATCCTGACATCACTCTCAAAATAGCAGAAATCCAAACTGACAATCTTGGCAAAGTGAGTGCTTGTTCAGTGCCACAATACTTCCAAATATGTTACTGATGTACCAGTCCACCCACAGTAAACAGAACACTGAAATGTTGTGGTCTGGTTGATTTTATTTCTCTCCCAGATTGTCAGCACACAAGAAAAGGAGCTGCCTGTGTCATTTACCAGCCTGTTTCCCAATGCTGAGTACATCACCAGAGCCGGATGGACCAAAGATGGTCGATAGTAAGTTTCTTCTCGAGACCGCTTAACAACACAACACTGAAATTTGCACCCTTCATAACTCTTCCTCTCTCTGTGTGTCAGTGCATGGGCGGTCATGATGGACCGGCGGCAGCAGAATCTTCAGTTAGTCCTGCTGCCTCCTGCACTCTTCATTCCTGCGCATCAAGACGAAGACAGAAGACGAGAGAGCCTGGAGGCCCTCGGAGACACAGTGCAGCCCTTCATCATCTATCAAGAGACCAGCGATATCTGGATCAATGTAAGACCCAACACGATACCTTTCTAAAACCCACTTCATGTTGAAGCCAAGAGAGCCCAGTGCAGTTTTCCACTCATGTCTGAGTCAAATTTGATCTTTTCTGATTGGTGTGAGCAGCATAGAAACAGATTTGAGCAAATATCTTTATTATTATTTATTGTTAAATCTCCTCTGCCGCAGTCTAACTTTACAATTTCAATCATTTTAAGCTGGTCAAGTCTTGCTTCATGCAGGTTTTAAAGACATCATAACTTTGTTTGTTCAACAGGTCCATGACATCTTCCATCCTTTCATCCAAACCAGTGATGATGAGATCACCTTCATCACAGTAAATGAGTCCAAAACAGGCTTCTGCCACCTGTATAAGATCACCTCAGTGTTACAGAGGGGCAGCTATCACTGGGCCAAAGGCTACACACACTCTGAAGGTAACACCAGGCTGCTATCACACATTCATTATTAGGTTATTACTGAGGGATGAGATCTAAAATCTAAAACAAAGAATTCCTTGGATTAGTCTAACCCTATAAATTATATTTCGTGACTGTGTTAGTCAGTTTCAACATGGTTTTGAATGAGTGTTTTCCTTTTTTTAACACCTCTGTTTATGCACACAGATAATGTTTAACTTTTTTCACATTCATTTTAAGTGTGTACTGTTAGCTTAAGTTTGATGGCTAATGTTTCAGTTGATACACTGACATGACCTCTTCACTCCATTGTCATCAGATGATTTCAAGTGTCCAGTCAAAGAGGAGGTGACAGTGACCAGTGGAGAGTGGGAAGTGCTGGCCAATCATGGAGCAAAGGTAAAGTCTATATCTGTTCAAGGTTACTGGCATTTATTGTTACTAGTAGTAACTATGATATTTACACAAATAGCCCATTCCTGAGGACACTGAGTAAAAAATTGCACTAATAATGCACTGCATAGTAGCTGCAAACAGCGTGTCTCCATAGAATGAATAATGCATGAATGTGCGCAGTTACTTGTTTTGAGTTCTGACTTGCTGAAGAAAAACGAAGGAAGAAGCCGACTTCTTTATGCTTGTGTTCAAACAGTTTTTCTTTCTCTGTTGTGTTTGTGCAGCGTTCATCCAGTCCTCAGATTTGGGTGGATGAAGCCACAAAGCTGGTTTATTTCCAGGGAACAAAAGACTCTCCTCTGGAGCACCACCTTTATGTGGTGAGCTACGACTCACCAGGTGAAATGGTCCGACTCACCAAACCTGGATTCTCCCACAGCTGCTCTGTGAGCCAGGTATCCCAACACACACTCAAGCATATCAGTCGATGCTCTATAATGACTCTGAACTTTTACACTTTTCCATGTTAAACTAACTTTACTTCAACTTTTCTTGCTGATTGTTCACAAAACAGTGATTTTTTTTTTCTTTTTGCTTTGAATTTTATTTTGTAAATATGGGATTGAAAGTCATGGTTTCCTTTTGTCCTTCAGCAGCAGAAAATGTCACGAGTCATGTATCAGCAGAGACACATTTATTGCTTAATACAACTACTTCAGTGACACAACCCAGCATCTCACAGCTTAAGTTTGGGATTGACTTTTTCCAAAAGAACAGTTTCCTGGAACAGCACTCCTTCAATTCAATATAAATTTTGTGAATCTCTGATAACCTTCTGTCTGACCACAGTTCCAATACAACTGCGCTTTTTTGTTTTGTATAGATGTGTTTGAAGTGTTCACATGCAGCCTGAATGCTGTCAGAGGCTTCGTCTGTACCATTTCTTACATATTGATATGATGAAATCACATTAGATTTTATACTTGGAAAAAAATACCATCCATTCATGCCATTTAAAGAAAAATAAAATATTGGCAACAGCCTTTTAGTCAGTGTTTCTGGATGTGAGACTTTCCTGTATATGTTTTTGGTACAAGTGTAAATAGTTGGGGATGATATTTAACACTGACTTTTTCTTTTCTTTCACACAGACATTTGACATGTTCATTAGCCATTACAGCAGCTTGACCTGCCCACCTTGTGTTCACATCTACAAGCTGAATGGCTCGGACAGCGACCCCCTGCACAAGGAGCCTCACTTCTGGGCGAGCATGATGGAAGCTTCTGGTACTGACTTCTACAAACCAAACCGTTTTTTGAAAAATTTGGGGAAATGAAATATTAGTTGTCTGCTGTGCCTGTCAGTCTCTTACTGCCAGTTAAAGATACACAAACTTATGTGAAATACTTAGGTTTTAGACTTAAACTCAATTATGCATACAATGTAGATTTTATTTGCTTTTGTGCTGTTTTATGGTTTCCAGGTTTCCCTTTTGACTCCACTCCTCCAGAGATCTTTAGCTTCACAGGGAAGTCGGGCTTCGAACTGTATGGCATGTTGTACAAACCACACAAGCTGGTCCCTGGCAGGAAGCATCCCACTGTCGTCTTTGTTTATGGTGGTCCTCAGGTTCGAGCTCTTCTACTATAAGACATTTTAGAATGACAGTATTTGTGATGTCAGATTTGTCTTTTTTTTCACCACTGACAACTGGATGTATCCAAATAGAATGTGTTAAGTCTTACAAAAGCTATTCATCACTGTGACTTTCTAACCGTTTCATCATCACGTCATGTAGCTTCTGTTTTGTAACTGTCTTGTTTAGTTAAAGATTACAAATACAATGCAGCCCCAAAACCTGCCAACAGGTTTAAATGACAAGTTATTTTTTTAAAAATCACCAAATTACACTGTTTATCAGGACTACAAACTATTAAAATAGAATATTTGGATTTTCAGCTTTCCAAAAGTATTGAAACTAATGTTGTGTCACATTTGGTTTCATCAGAAAAAAAAATCTAACAAATCTGTGCAAGAATTTGAATATTTTTCAGTCATTTTATTTTACGTCTCATTTAAAAAATGACTAAAGTAAACTGCAGTAACCAGGTTCTGTAGAAAATTGAAAAAATCTGCACTTTTTGGCAACATCAAGAATCCATGTTTGCCAACAGTCATGTGACAAAAAATCTGGCACTTTTTTGCTGAATTGCTGGTTGAGCTAACACAGAGTAGACAGAAGATGAGTATTAAAACAAATTTACAGTGTAAGTAGCAAAACATCGTATGTAGAGCCAGATTTTTTTGTAGTACTGTATTGGCAACACCTGTGGACTCTTGGGAAAATGTAAGACATGTTGGTTCCATGAGTTTTTAATTTGTGTAAAATGTGTAATTAATGAAATTCAGCTTTTTTTTATTGATTTATAACATTTTAACTTATATTGTGTACTGCACAACATTCTCTCTACTGCTAAGCACGGTTGTGCTGTTTCCATAGAGGTGCAGGCCTTTATATTGCAGCAAATAATGTCGAGAAACTTCTTGGTCTTCAGTGTTAAGATGGACTCAAAACGATTGTTGCTTGTTTTGTCTGTCCTTCTTGTTTTGGTGCCATTTTTAAGGTTAACTCATGAGTGAGCAGCTCAGTGTTTTACTTGAGGACACTTATCCAGAATACGTACCTGCAACACAGTACCAGGCAGTTACAGTTAACTTTTTAACGTATGTAGCATGACAACAGACTAACATTACCATGAGCTTTTCCCTCCCAGGTGCAGTTAGTGAATAACTCTTACAAAGGAGTGAAGTACCTGCGGTTGAGCACACTGGCGTGTTTGGGCTACGTTGTGCTGGTTATCGATGGTCGGGGCTCCTGCCAGCGAGGACTCAAGTTTGAAGGAGCTGTGAAGGATAAAATGGTAAAAATCTTCTTAATCATCTGTCTGTCAGAGAAACTGAGAGTGAGAGAGGAGAGAGACGCTACTCCGTCTTTGAACGGTTTCCTAATAATTGAAGAACAAATACCGCATAGTTACTTAAAGTTGTGTTTTTGACTCTTTTCTAGTTTTTAAATGTCCGTTTATCTCTGTCCAGGGTCAGGTGGAGATTGAAGACCAAGTGGAGGGTTTGCACTATGTAGCTGAAAAATACAAGTTTGTGGACCTGAATCGTGTTGCCATCCACGGCTGGTCGTACGGAGGTTTCCTCTCTCTCATGGGCCTCGTGCACAAGCCGGACATCTTTAAGGTCAAAACCACCAACATTCACTCTATTATTGGATAGATTCACAGTAAATACATTTGGCAACAGATTGTCAGTGGACATTAATCATTTGACTCTTTTAGGTACTAATACTTACATAGTTTGTGTGACTGATTTACTGATACAAGAAGGAAATAAGAAGCCTGTGTTTGTCACCCTGTTTGTTGATAGGTTGCCATTGCAGGAGCTCCAGTGACACTGTGGATGGCCTATGACACAGGTTACACAGAGCGATACCTGGACACACCTGAGAAAAACCAGAAGGGATACGAAGCTTGTTCTGTCGCCCTGCATGTCGACAAACTCCCCAATGAGTGAGAGCTGTTGAAATGCATTACATTTATTGCAGTGTTATAATGTATATGTATAGGAGATTATCCTGCACTGGATTACCTTATCTTACAATTCTACCTGCGTTATCTACCTCTTATCAAACAAGAAGGTTGCTTTCTACAGTTGGTTTCACAGAGGAGGTGGTTGTTGTTTTGCAGGTGGAGTGTTTAAGTCATTAGTGCTACAAACATATCTGTAATCAGGAGTAAATATACACAGTTTTTTGTGCTCGTTACAGGCCCAACAGATTGCTGATCCTGCATGGATTTCTAGATGAGAATGTGCACTTTTTCCACACCAACTTCCTGGTGTCTCAACTCATCCGAGCAGGGAAGCCATACAGCCTGCAGGTAGGACGATTTACTCTTAAGTACTGATTTTAATGAAAAATGTGTGAGAAGCTAAAGCACGTGTGAAAATGTCAGTGCTCTTGCAACACTTGTAGGATAAAGAACAATTTATTCTGAAACCTGCATCGGGATCATTTTCCACAATGTTGCAGAAAAAATTTAAATGACTCCCTGTTGTAATGACTTTGGCTCTTATTGGGGTTATGGAGTCAAGTTTCAAACTTTTATCTACATTTTAAGCCAACACAAGCTTTGGAAACTGTATTTGATCATTTTCTACTAATCAACTAAATTAAATCTGCTGACCTTAATGGGTTTTCTCCACAAACGTTATAACAGCAGTCAGAACAAAAACCTGTAGAATTAGAAAATGTGAAAAACTGGATTCCAGTTCATGTCACAATGATTAAACATGGTTGCATTTGGTTTTTCTTTCGTTTTTTCCAGGTTTATCCCAATGAGCGACACAGCATCAGGTGTCCAGAGTCTGGAGAGCATTATGAGATTACGCTGCTGCACTTCCTCCAGCAGAACCTCTGATAAGCCTTTTTACACAATGACCTTTCCTTTTCTCCTCATCTCCTGTTTTACATTCCTACATTCATCCAAAGCTGTATCACATCTTGCTTCATTCCACTTTAAAATCTGTTAAATGCAAATGATGCCAAACCGCGTCACACCTCAAGAGCTGTTCGTCAGTCTTAATGGTGCTGCAGCATTTAAGCGTTAATAGATCATTACAAGACTCAAATGTCAGCATAGCTAGCGTGAATAACACCATCACTGTGCACACCTATTGTAGCATTTTAAGCTGCGTTTGACAGTTAAGGGAAAATTGATGAACTGCTTTAAGCCCCAAAACCAGAAGAGGGCGCCGTTCACCCAGAACATACAGGTCTGGAGCTTTCAGAGTTTGTTGTCATGGTAGAAAGTGGAAGAAGTAAATAAATGTCTGAAGGCATAAATGATTATTAAAGTTTAAAATGCTGCTTGTTGCGCCATTAACAGACCTGAACATCAACAATGCAAAAAGTACAGACATGGGCCTGCTGCGCCCGGTTTTTGAAAGCAGTTTCTCTCTTTTTTTCTTTATGGTGCCATTTTTCTTTCTCTCTGTGAGTAAACACTGATGTGAAACTAGTCAATGGAAAGTTTTGTAAGAGCAAACAACGCTTCTCTCCCTTTGTCATGTGCTTTGTGGTCTTTGCATTGAGATTTGTCTCTTATGTGCTGTCATAGATGACTTTTTATGTGCTTTGCCAAACTGGCAGACATTCAAGAAGAAAATTACATGCTGAGTTTTTATTGCGTATCATTAAAAAAAATGACTTTTATAGATTCTTATGCATTCATAAATGATGGAAATATGTAGCGACCCGTCGCTGTTTCACTCAGTCGCTTGCTTTAACTTTGTGGTAAACTTCTTTTTCTTCTGCTGCTGAGGACTTTTGCACAGTACATGTTTGCCTTGGTGCCAACAAACTGACCTATTAGATGTTTGACAAAACTGTTGGCAATCTGAGGTGCCTTGCAAGAGTTTAAAAGCGCCTGCTCACATAGTATATATATATATATATATATATATATGTATATATATATCAGGGAATCTGTCGGAGGACCTACGACAATAAAATGCCTCATTACTGAAGTGTCTGAACATCTATAAGATGAGCTGTGATGATCTGTACATGGTTAAATGTACTCTCAGATATTAAAGAAATAAACAGAAGTGAACAATCTTTTTCAAAGCCTTGTCATGAGGTCGAATTTATTATTTTTGAAAACCCTTTCAGTGATGACGTTCTGGGAAAAAAAGAGTTGAAACTAATGTTCATCTGAGTACAGGTAATGGTGTATTAAGAGTTAATCTTTTTGACATGAATTTGAGTTTATTAGCACAGAGATGAAGCAGAATTAGTGATTTAATGAGGTTGTCCCTTCTAAACAGAGACAAATACAAGTGAAATCAGTTTTATTTATATAAACTTAGTTCTCAATTTACCTCGAAGAGCTTTAAAATAATTATCACATAAGACTCTCTGCATCTTCAGACCTCCAGTTCAGCTCAGCTCTCAACAAATGTGTGAATTACATCAACACTGCACGCATTTTTGTTGTTGTTGAGGTCTTTTTTAGAAGTTGTATTTACTACTTTTCACTTCAGTAATTAACAAAATGTCTAATTTTTCTGACACACAGCTGTATTTTCAGTCAGTAACTTGATTCCCTCTGGCTTTGATGATACCTCATCTGTACATTTAAGTGTAGTGGCTAATTATTTCTGGAGGTAAATCTGAGTGCAGCATGTTGCGACAGAGATCTTACTTTGAGTAAAAACTGTTTGCACCAGTAAGAAAAATGACTGGAGGTTTGCAGTGAAGTAATAAATTCTAATTAACATAAAATTTTCAACTGTATGCAGCAACAATACAGACCCACATCAATGTATACAATTAACAAACCTCCTTTAAGTCAGTCATTCTATAACTGTCTAACTGAAAGCTCGTAAAATAATCAGTTAAATGTGTGAAAATGTATAATCTGTCATCTCTTTTCATGGGTTAATCTAATTAGTGATGCATATTCAACCACAAATAAAGAGCCAGCGATTAGTCAATGTTGAAAAAGTTTATTTTCATTCACTTCATATAAATGAAATATAAAACATGAATAAATGTTTGAAGTAAGAAACTGTACATTCTTTAAGTACAAAGTAATTAAAACAATTACAATATATTAGAAAATAAGTAAAGCCCTTATAAAGGGAATAGAGTTACACCTGTCAATATGACTGAACACTGACACGTTGTGTTATCATATAGCATAGCATAGAATCATCTGATCATCCAGTGCATTAGGATCAATAATATGAAACTTGTCCAGCTTCCAGTGCTTTAGTAGTTCAGCATTTAAGTTAAAAACAGTCTCTGGTTTTGAGTAACTTTGCTGCTCAGTCTTTTTGAGACAGGATTATTGTTTTATGGATGCCGGTGCTATCTTCAGAAGTGTGGTCTTCAGAGAGTTTCTCTGTCCCTCTGTGGTCGTCCAAAACATGGCTTGTCTCCTGGACTTCTGGCTCCTGAGCTCACTCGGCCTTCTGGGATATTTGCCGTTGAGGTTTGACTCACCGCAGCTGCTGAACCACCAACCACCTGCAACAACGGAGCATTTTTTGTAAATAACTGTCCCTTTAAGTTTTAAATATTTTTTTATGTGTGTGTGATTTGTGACTCTTAAGGGTTTCAGGGAAGGGGTTGTACCTGAGAGCAGCTCAGCACAGTTGACGTCTGCAGCGAGGTCGTTGTCTCTGTCGGCTGTGGAGAAGGGAAGACCAGAAGCTCCGGTGGTCATCGCTTTCTCCTGAACCCCAGATGAAGAGTCCTGCTCAAGGTGGAGGGCGAACTTCATCTCTTCTCCATCCAGGTGAAACTGAAAACGAGCCTCCTGCTGCTGCCCCGACTCATCAGAAAGCTCCACCTGCAGGATGTACTGTCCTTGTCTGGAGACCGAGTGGATGTTTTCTAAGCCCAACCAGAACTCATCTGAGAGAGGAGAAATGCCACGATTATTTTCTCTAACTAAGGTTTAGTAGGTCATATCCATACCTTTGGCAACATTAACGGTCACATTTTAAGGGAAGTTTGTTCTCACCGTTCAGGTTGCCGAAGCCTTTCTTGTAGCTCTCCCAAAGCTGATTGAAGTTTAGGGATCCATCGTGACGTTTCTGGATGATGGTCCATCCACCATCTGCAGAGGGACCAGAGGAAAAGTTGAGTTAAAAAGGTTTTTAATGCCTTGTATTAAGCATGTTTCTCAGATATTACTTCAGACTTTGTCGTACTGAAACTGTACAGGAATACTTTACTTTTTAGTGGCCAAAATTCTAAATCATTCTGTAAAATGTTGAAAATTGCGAGTGTTTGACTCACCTGAAGTCATTTCACAGAGGACGTTGAAGGGCTTAGAGTTCTCAGGTTGGATCGTGTAGACTCCACTGGCTCGCTGCCCTCGTACAAACAGATCATGACAATCTGTGGCCAAATCTGAAAAAACACAACACAGAAAACTCTGATTAGATGTTTCCATAAATCTAATAATTCAGGATAAGTCTGTGCAACCAGCTGCATATTAAACTTTAAATTGCCAAATGATGCTTTTGGAAATTTAATCAGAAGTTATTGTCTTTAGTTTTATCTCTGGAATCATTTTTATACTTTGCTTAGGTGAGCAAATCTTTCTGTGTGTTTTTCTGTGTCCAACAAACACACTGTACAGTAGGTGGGTTTGTTAAGCTGTTGTCCTCATTTTCTCTGATCTTTGGACTTTATTTGAACGGCTCTGCCAGCAAGTCAAACAATATAAATTCAGGTGCAAAGGTGAACTTCTGTGCTCTTATGTCACCTGTGATAAGTCAACGGCTCCTGCAAGTGTGCACACAGCTGGCAGTTAGAAAAAGGCCTTTTCTTGCTGTTTGATTCCCTTAAGATTTCAAACCAACTTGTTTTTGTTTCAGGAATCTGTGGGTGTTTCACCTCAAAATTACTGATGTTCACAAGACGTCTAGATTACAAGATGAGAAATTCTGTCTTTCAGTACTTAATGGCTAAAGCCCAGGAAAAGAGGGAGTAAGTGTTACCTGCTATTAAGTGGGAGTTGAGCTTTAACTCAGCAGTTCATTTTCAGGAGCAGCTTAAGTTTTCAGCGCTCCAAAGGTTTAAAATCTTTTGGCTTTTCAATACTGTCAGTCATTTAAAGTTTTCCCTGCACTCGCACACATCACTTTAAGTAAGATTCCCTTCAAACAGTAAGAAAGTTACCTGTTTGATTGGGGATATGCTCGGCCTCGCCCCTCAGTGCCGTCTCCTCATCTCTCCGTCTGTGAGATTTTACTCTCTTAAGTGCAACCTGCAGGGAACACAAAATAGAAACAAAAGTTTAAAATCTGTCCGGTCAAATAAACTGCATATTTTTGTTCATTTTAAGGCGGTCTTGTGCCTCCAGCTCACCTTGCTCTGCAGCGCTTGTAGGTGCAGACTCTGCTTCTCAAGCTTGTCTTGTTGCTGCTGGATTTTCTCCACCAGCTGGTCGATGCGTCTGTTCTGAGCTGCCACCAGTCGCTGGAAACAAAGGGGAAAATAAGGGCATTAGATCCACAGCCACAGTTTTAGTTCACATGTAGCATCAATCTGGCTAGGATGCAGGTTTTTAGATGGCAAAGAGTTGCAATTACCATAGAAGTAGTCTGTGAAGGACCCTATTACTAGTCTGTGTGTTTGCACTTGTTATTCTTATCAGTGCAGATGTTTCTATGTAGTGAGAGAATTGCTTGTTTCCAGAAAAATAACATGAAAGCTTTTCTTCCCCTCACCTGGATAAATGGGACTCCTGCGTGATCGCTGTTGTTGCTGTCCAGTGTCGACTCTGTGAGCACTTCTTCCAGTCTGTCCATCCTGGAGTGGATGTCCCGAGTCTCCTTCTTCACCTCCTCCACCTTCCCCTTCACCTCCTCGGCCAGCCCTGCTGCCAGCCTCTCCCTCTCCTCCACTTCCTTGGCTTTGGCCCTCAGAGCTTCATCTTGCTCCTGCTGCCTCCTCTCCAGTTCAACCACAGTGCCGTTGAGGGCTTTCAGTGTGGCGCTGACATCTCTCATCTGGGCTTTTGTCTTGTCCACGTGCTCCTTCAGACCCTGGCCGAGCTGCAGGAGGCCGTGGGCCACAACGTTCACGTCGTCCCAAGAGGCATGTTTGTCCCGTCCTCTCCTGTCGGTGGGGAAACCGGCCGCCGCATGCAGCAAAATGGTCAGGAGGAGGATGATCAGCTGAGGCATCTTCATCT
Organism: Amphiprion ocellaris; assembly: GCF_022539595.1. NCBI lineage: Eukaryota > Metazoa > Chordata > Actinopteri > Pomacentridae > Amphiprion > Amphiprion ocellaris. The sequence goes on along the minus strand of NC_072767.1, from coordinate 23,251,507 downwards.
TGGTGTCTGCTGAGGTTCTGTAGTCAGTTGTCAGTGCTGGTTCTGGTCTCTCTCTCTCTCTGTTTTGCTGTATGGCATTGTGAGGTTTTTATAGCTCACTGCTGCAGAGGAGGACTCAGCAGATTGGCTGCCTGAAGGTGGAGGAGGAGGAGGAGGACGAGGGAGGAGGAGGAAGGACGGGGCGGGGAAAGACCTTCCTAGTGAGGACTGGTACCATGATGCAATGAAAGCATTGAATTACTGGTTAAACACTCCTGATTCAGGAATGTGACATTGATTCAGATTTATTTTCACACTTTGTAATTTAAGTTCCATATAGTTGCTACTCAGATATGGTTACTAGTCTATAGACTTTTGCTTACTTTGTAATATTTGAATACCGTGAACAAAGCTTATCATAATGTCCTACAGCGCACATGTCATTAAATGTCCTGTTTTTGTCAGTTCAAAACCCCACAAATATTAAAGTTTAGACAGTGTAAGACCAAGAAAAGCAGTGAACTCTGACATGTATAAAGCTGAAACCATCAAATGTGTGATGTCATTGCCTGAAAATTACCTTATAGTCATTTTTTGATCCAGTAATCATTGAATTCAACTCTCCTTTGTGACACATCTCACTGGCCTCATTTAATTCTGTTTTAGCCTCTAATGAAACACACATCCAACTTAAGTCTGCATTTCTTAACCCTTTAAAATCCCAATTTAACACCCTCAACACAGTGCAGATATATGGGGTTGACAGATGATTGAAATTAATAATAACTGCTCCCAGCTGTGAGATTTTTTACCCTAAAAACTGAATATTGAAGTATACATCTGATAGAGTGAGCCAGTTGCTGAATCAGGAATGCTGCAGAGCATTCAGAGACGAGGAGTCACTGTGAGAAGTAGGGGAAAGTTCACCCCTCAGGCCGTTTTACACACTCATTCCTACAATCACACATGCATGCACGCTCCCAGACGCAGCGCACGTGATGTCCTGATTGCCAAACACTGAAAAACACACAGAGTGGATGTGCTGGTCGGCCACTCCTTGGGTACATTTCTCTTTTCTGTTGAAATAACATATCAATAAGTCCAATCAACAAAAAAGAAAATCTTAAAGCTATTTTGGATTTTCACTTCACTGTTGGTTATCTTTCAAGCAAAAATGCCATTTATTTCCAACACTATCTTGAAGTCCAGGGAAGATATTTGAAGATGTCAACTTGGGCTTTAGGAAATTTACAGTAGTTGTCAGTTTATAGACCAAACAATAAATTAAGTAAGAAAATGTTTGGAAGAATAACTGATTATAAAAGCTGTTGTTCATTTATAATATTAGTAAAAAGTAACGAATGATTGAAGTTTAGACCAGGTATATAGTGACAGATCACAAAAGTTATTTAACTTCATCCCCTAATGAGCGACTGCAGTGGATGATGCTGGATAAAAAGTCATGATCACTAAGGTTCACCATCTGGGGAACATGAATATCTGCACTATTTTGATCCAGTCCATCCAGTGTATTTTAAGATGTATCACTGGATGAGTGTAAACTTTTACCAGCTGGTGGCGCTAGAGTTGATGACAGTAGGATTTCATCCTCAGGGGAGCCTGAATGTTGCCACATTTACCAGCAACAATTCATACCAAAGTTGTTGAGATACTTTAACTTAATTTTCATTAGAGGGGATGTTTAATGTTTGACTGTAGACCCTCAGTAACACTACTAGTATGATGCATAACAGAAATAATTAAAATGAGAATGATGGCTCCACTGTTAAGAAACTAAAAGTGGAAGAAACTGATTTTTTTTCTCTGCTTTTTTTTTTTTTTTTTTTTTTTTAATCTGTGGCTTGGCACAGAAACCAAAAATAGAAAATCATGAGCTGGCAGGGATTTAAAATTAGCTGAGAATTTGCTTTAGCTGTACAAATAATAACATAATGAGTACCAAAGAGGAGTCATATTTGCACAGTTACAAAGTACAGTAAGATATGTCAGACAAACATTGACTGTTCTTGGAAATGTGAACCATAATACCTCATTTTATTTGTGCTCCTGATATAGCTTCAAGACCTTTACCTGCTTATACACACGTGAAATGGTTTTCTATGATAATTGTGGAGGTTTGTTGAGCAGAGCAGATACCAGGAGGATTTGAGTTTCTACTGTGCTGGAAACACAGTTGTTCCTGGTGGCTGCTGATCCTCTGCATGTACTCTGTTCTGCTGCTGGTCTGCACGTATCCAGCGTGCTGCACTCAGCTGACGTAAGGCAGAGCTTTGTGTGTGCAGCTTCGTCCAGAGAGAGGACAAAGAGTTCGACTTGTAGATGAGGTTGTGTTTGGACGTGACAGGCGGCGTGTCTATGCACAGGCTGAGTTACAATAATAACCGTTTCCTGTAAGTTGGAATAAAGGTGTGATAGTGATGCAGAGCAGTTGGCACAAGCAGCAGGTTTAAACACTGGAGGATCAGAGTGTTTGTTTAAAAATCAGCAGGATTTAAATTTGTGGTTGTGGTCATCAGAAAATCTTGAAACCAAACCTTCGTACAGGATGTTATGAATATAAAACCAGCAATGAAACTGATGACGTTTTTACAGTGAGTCTGGTTATCACAATGTTTTTATTGACTCTCTCAGCAGCTTATCTTTAGAATTCAAAGTGAGCTGCGACGTATTTTATTTCCTTTATATGTGCAATAAGCAGTCATTGTCATTAGTATTTTACAGTAAACTGCAGCTAAAACATGACAGACATTTTGTGTTGCTCTTCATGTGATGTTCTGATGTTGTTGTACTTTGCATGTCTACTGAAATATTTACTTTCCTGTCAGTGATTGAAAGTGATATTTGCTCTCAGTGATACTGTGACTGATGATCTTGTTTTTATTTCAGCTACAACAGAATGGATTAGTGGCCTATTGTCCATAATTCATTTTTTTAAAAAAGCTGCACCAGTCATTACTTTAATACAAACAAAGGACCAAATGAATATGTGAAAACGTGCGTTGTCACTTTGTTTATAGCATCTTTCAGCACATCGTCTTGGGTTTTGGACACAAATATGGTCATTTTGGTTTATTTTCTGCTTTCATACTACAGTTTCTGCAGTTAAAGATCCAAATATTTTAGAATTTTAAATATAAAGCTAAAAGAAGAATGACTATATGACATTTTTAACAGCTGGACAGAAACATGACTGTGATATGTAGATAAGGAAATGCTTACTAATATTTTCACTGTGACAACTTTACAAGGTGTTATTATGTCACTGTTGTGTTTACAGCTTGTTGTGCTGCCACAAGTGGCCAGAAATATCAGGTTTAAAGCATCAACTGTCTATAAAGATGGACTAAGCCTTCATGATGTCACTAACAGGTTTCCTAAAGAACAGTTTTGAAGTTCAGTGTGGAGGCTTGTGAGCATCACCGTCTCAACAGAGCCTGACTCACACAAAAACAAGCAAAGCGGTGGAGCATGAGTGGAGCTGAGGCGGCCCATTTACTGTACTATGACATCACCCACCTGTCACACAAACTAATCACACCTTTCATTGTGCATGACTTCAAGACTTAATACAATTTAAACAGGTGACTCATATAAAAATTTACTCTCCCTGCAGTTTCCCGGACAAAGGAATTAGTCATAGAGACCAAAACAATATTTTGTACCAGGCTGTAAACATGTTTATTTCTGCTGTAAAGTTGAACATTTTAACATGGAGGTCTATGACTGACTCACTTTTGGAGCAGCCTCAAGTGGCCATCTGAGGAACTGCAGCTTCTACCACTGCTCCACCAAATGATCCCTTTCTGAATTTCATATTAATATATATTTAATATACTGACCTTCTGTAGACTTAGGTGACTATGAAAAGCTTACAGCTGTGTTTGCTCCAACAATAAAATTAACAAAATTTTTTGAGACAGAATAATTTAAAAGGGATTTTAAAGCTGTTAAGGTGAGTCACTTAAAACTTTCATTTACATGCTGCAATTTAGATTAAATCTATTTCACTTCAAGTTCAAATGTAGATGCTGAAGATGTTGATCTTGTTTATTTTTACTTTTTTTTGGGTTTTTAAATGATAATGATGATAATAGTGTAAAAAGTTTAGCAACTGCATCAGAAATGTGTCCATAAATAAGTATTATGTGTGTATTTTTCAGGGTTTTTTTCACTGTGTGTCTTGGAAAGAACCTCATGGAACATCATTAAACTCACTGCTTGATGAAAATAATATATATTTTCAAAAACAGAATTATTATCTGTGGATTCCAAATCTCAACACATGACACTCGTAGCAAGTCAAGACAGTTTCCATCTTGTAAAGCATTCCTGGAGTGTTTATGATCTGCGATGACACTGTAATTGTGCAGATTACAACAACAAAACATGTACCATCAGACATGCACATGTACAGAACATGAGAGTTCCACAGAGAGGCAGGTGTTCGTGAGGAGACAGCGCTTTTTCGGCACCACTAGGTTAGTGTGTGAAAGGTGAAGCGCTCTCACGTGTCTGGTATGTTGCATCAGCCTCTCAGGGGCAGAAAATATCCCCCAAGTCTGTTTGGAATCAGACACACACTGCTGGAGAGGAAAAACATCCAGAGGAGCTGGATCGCAATTTATTTTTAACCACCATTTTATCTTTACCCTCAAATAACACAAAAACTTCACAGAGTCAAAAGATGAGGGAAATAAAACAATCAGAAGACAGAAAACCTAAAGTTGGGATTGGTTTGGTTTAAGGAACACTTGCACGTTTTCAGTGGCTTTCAGCTGCTCTTAATGGTCTTAAAATTTCATTTTTTTAAATTATTTTTTTTAGAAACTGATCTTACAAGTTGCTGTCCCATTTGATAACACGGACAACACTTGGGTCAACTCAGGTTGTTTTAAACAAACAATTTAATTTGATTTTGATTATTAGAGACGACAGCAGAGGCTCTAATTTATCATATTTGAAGAGTTGTCACACCAAATGAAACTTAGTGAAACTATCCTGCCTGTTCCTCAATATTTAACCAGTTTGCATATTGTTGACTAGCAGACTATAAGCAGATATTCACTGAATTTGACAAAAACTGTGTTGGATTAGTTTTGTAATGCGGCTAAAAGCATTTTATGTTTATATGAAGGTGTATTTGTTGCTCATGTATTTTTATTCTTCTGTTTTATTCTTACTCATTACACTTATTCCACCAGTTTTACTTGTTTCATTTCCCAAAACTAAAATACAGTCTGATATGAAGCTGTACTTTGCTTCCATGTGTAGACTGAAGACATGCAGACAGATTAATATACTTGGCAGATTTTATTTTTCTGTATAAAAACAATTTACCTTGATGCTGTCATGCAAAATTAATGTACGAGGAAGAAATAGTTTGAAATTTTGAGAAATGGTGACGTCAATATCGCTGTCACATCTGTGTTGTAAATATGAAGCTACGACCAGTTAGCTTAGCCTAGCATAAATAAAAGGAAAGCGCTAGTCTGCTGCAGTTACAACAGGGCTACATATATGTGTTGCTATCTTTTTCTTTAACATTAGCATGATAAATAATGTTGTTGTTTCTAGAGCCAGGCTAACTGTTCCACCTGTTTCCAGTCTTTATGCTAAGCTAAGCTAATCAGCTTCCTTTCATACAGATATGACGGTGGTCATCTTGTCCAGGTCTTGCAGAGAAACTGTTTAAGTATGTTTCCCCTTATTTTACACCTATTCCCATAAATCAGTCACTCATTTTAGAATGTTTTACACTTTGTTTGGCTGATTTTCATCTCATCTGTCTAATTTATCCAGTTGTATCCAGTCCCAGTCAGTAGGAGCTTCAGTAAGTGTTTTTACTAATTTATCTCTAACCAAAGAAAACAAAGCAGCAGCTATTTCAGTCTCATGTGTTGTACTTTTGTTTATTTAATCATTAACTTGTTTCAAACCCAGCATAAACGGTCGTCGCTTCTTGCCTGACTCCTGTTTCGCACGTTTTTTTTTTACTTCACTACTGTTGGCAGAGCAGAGAAGTGGGTGAAAGGTATCGAGCTCGTGTGCAGCTTCGTATGTTGATGTCATGGGGGAGTCATTGAAAGCAGCTGTTATTTACAATTCACACACTGATTCTCCATTCACTCACTTCCATCACATCGACCTTTTACCCAGTTTCCACTCCCACACAGCATCTGTATCCTTGTGCTCTGACTCGCTGTGGGACCTGCTGCTTTTCCTTTCCCTTTTTTTTTTTTTTTTTTTTTTTTAACAATGTCTTGCTCGAACTTTAACCCAGTAAGAAGCATCTTTTCTTCAGGGCGTCCCCACTCTGCTCAAAGAGAGAAACAGAGGCTGAGACATGTAAGTCAAAGGTCAGCTGAGTTGACACTAAATTACAGACTTTTCTTTGTTTTCTTGTGTGTATTAAACCAGTTTCCTGATTTCTATAGATTTAGAATGATGAACCTTGATGATTAATTAGTCAGGCTTAGGTGCTGATTTATGCTCTCAGTGTTTTACAGCAAAGTGCCAGCGTGCTAATTTGTCACTTTGTTCACAAATATCTAAAATATCTGCTATACAGAAAAAAACTACTGGACTACACTGAAAAAAAGTAAGAAGTAAAGCGGTTTTATTGTTTTATTGTTGTTGTTTTACAAAGTGCTACATGTCTTTCTGTTATGTTGCTCCAGAGTGAAATATTCTCAACAATTACTGGAAGAATTTCTAATAAATCATCCATGTTCATGTTCCCCAGAAGATGTATCCTATTGACTTTACTGATCCCAAATTTTGCTACAGAAATTTCCTTTTTTCTGATGAAAATTTTTGCTTTCTACTTTAAGAATCTTTTGGACATTTGATCCAAAAGTGGAAGGATTGCTGTGAAATTTCAAATAGATTTCCATGTTCCTTTTAAGATGGCTTGTCATGACTTTGGTGATCCTCGCGCTCGTTTTTACTCAACTGCTAAAGAGTTTTCGTAGTGAATATTGCAGCATCACAGAGCTGCTGGAGGGACAGTTTACCTTAAAAGAGAGGATTTGCTCAAAATGAACTTGTTGGAAGCAGATTTGTTTAAACTCTATTGGAGTTTGGGTAAAATGTTAAAATAGGTGATTTTAAGGTTTGCTTTGAATAATCATTCTGTCAACAACTTGGCTCAACTTTGACTTCATCTGCCAGAGAGCTTATTTTCAAAATGACTTTGCCTTATCCAGATGTCACTTAACATAATTCATAAGGTGACATTTGCGATGAGGCCACAGGTGAATTGAGGTTTCCTTTTGGTCATTCAATCCTGTTTGTGCATTAACACTGCAGGAACAGTTTAGCATCAACTAAACCTTCTTGCTGCTCCTCTGCACTCATTTTGGGGGTTTGGTTTTGCGTTTATCTGACATTGCGCTTTCTCTTTCAGATTTTGTCTTGACTTTAGTAACTACCGATACTTAGGGACATTTTAGATAATTGAAATTACAAAATGAAAGTTGTTCTCTTTTCCACACCTTCTTTCAAAACATGCGTTCAATAAGGAGAGGTATTTTGAAACTCAGAAATATCTGAAATGCCAGAACTGGAATGATATTTTTCAAAGAACACGGGCAGAAAAGTCATTGCATAACTTTGTGATGTCAAAACTGTGAATAATAGGATTTTGCCAGGGACAATGTGGGAAGCAGGAATAGCACATGTTCATTAATAGAGGAACACAGACAGAATGTGGGAGAACAACTCTTCTTTACTGAATTTTCCCCTTTAACTTCACTGAGATCCATCTCCACAGTCAGCTGCTTAGAGGAGCCCATGACTGTTGAATCCATCAGCTCTGGAAATGTTGTCAACTGACAGTGATCACGGTGGTTCATGACTCGCCCTGCAGGACTGAATGAGTCAAGGCCCAATGAAGTTAATAAAGTATTTAACAAGGAAAAGCTTTTCCACAAACCGTAACTACTGCAGATTTTTTTTTTTTAAATGCTTATTCAGTTAATGATTTATTTATTTTTTTGCTGCCGGGGTTGTATTGACCTTTCATTCCAAACGCTGTTTCACCACATCAACAGCAGAGTCCATATTTAGAATCTGTCTGCTTCTATTTGTCTTCAGTGTGAACGAGTTCGTGGGTTTGGATCATGTCCTGTCTGTCAATCTTATCTAGACTCTGAGTCCATGATGATGTGAAGAAATTTAGATTCAACCTGAACACGCTGGGACTTTCAACTCTGATCTTTGTTCTCCACGTTGCTGAAATGACATTTTTGTCATTTCAAAGTCTGATATTGGTGTCCAGTTTTAGCATAACAGAAGAATATATGGAATGGGGCAGCTGTAAGCTCACCTTAAACTCACCAGTTCTCAGAATCTTAATACGTGAAATATACATAACTCTCTAACCTCTGCTTTGTTTCTGAAAATAAAACCAGACTGACCCTTTTTTATCGTGGCATTAGGAAGGTATTAACCTCTGTTTCAGTCCAGACCTGTATTTGCTCACATGGGGCTTCACTGGTTCATTGCACCCTCCATCCCATTACTTAACGCTCTGCTTGTCCGTGACCTCTGCAGCGAGCAGGTCACACTGCTCTTTTTCTCAGCTCACCTTTTACACAGAAACCAGGAGGAAAACCTGAGGAGTGGGAAACTGAAGGGAAAATGTTCACATGTTCATCACTGATGACAGTAACTACATTTATAGTGTTCTTCAGTGTAGAAAAATTGGCGAGTGTCATGATCCCGCTGAGTTTGACAAGAGCCAAGTCATGATGGTTAGACGTGTAGGTCAGAGCATCTTTAAAACAGCAGATCTTGTGGTTTGTTTCCAGCATACAGTGGTTAGCAAGTCTAATGAACACCAGTACTTGTTGTACCATCTAAACATTATTGCTGACCACATGCACACTTCATGACAGCAATAATCTGTGACAGCAGGGATCTCTTTCAGCAGGATAATACTCCCTCACACATGGCCAACATTGTTCAGGAATCAGTTGAGGAACATGACAAAGTGTTGACTTGGCATCTAAATTAACTACATCTCAATTTGATCAAGCATCTGTGTCATGGATTTGACAAGTCCAATTCATGGAGGCTCACAACTTCCATGATTTAAAGGATCTGCTGCCGATGTCTTGGTGCCTGATACCACAGCACACCTTCAGAGGTCTGTGGAGTTCATGCTTTGGTGGGTCAGAGCTGTTTTAATGGCTCAAAGAGAACTGACGCAGATGGTTTTAATGTTGTGGCTGGGTAGTGTATACGTGTAGATACTTCTCACCGACTTGTGAGATAGTTCTCTGCTGTTTAATATCATACTTTGTAGTTCTTTTGGATGTTAAAACAAACAAAATGCTAACGTGTAAGATGAAAAGCTATCTTACAACACATCAATAAATTGGAAATCACAGTCAGTAATTACTGTCTTAAGCTAAAAATAGCATGATGTTGATAATAGCAGAGACATTATGGAGAATAGAGAATTTAATTCTCAAAGAATAGACTGAAATTTATTACAGAGGTAGAACATTTTAATATTAGACTATAGAAACATTACTGTTGCCGCCTGCAAAATGTAATTTTATTTCATCAAGTATTGTGATACATACTAGTGAGGTCAGGCATTGGCTTGCTTGTTACCGGATAACCATGAAAACCGGTACTACCTGTCCCATGGGTCGGGCCGTCGGCGACTCAACCGGCATCCCCGCCTTTCCGAGGGCGTGGAAGTGGAAAGTGGGCATCCTGGCAGAACTAAAAACAATATCTGCCGCAGGTCTGGGGTGGACCACTCCCAGGTACACGGGGTGAGACTGGACATCCTGGCAGATAAACACATCTGTCACAAGATCTATGGTGGACTGTGCCAGTTGGTGCATCGTGACATGCACTACACAAAGAACAGAGATAAACAAACCTGGCATCTGGTCTGTCACTGCAACAAATACCGGAGTCAGTTTGTCTTTGCTTGTCCTTGTCACTGATACCTTTATCTGCCAAGAAAGTGCTGCTAGTTCAGCAAAAACTAGCGGTACTCAAATACTTTGCAAGCTGTTTCATGAAATGGTCAGCTGGAGGACAAAATATCTCTCAGAATGGGAAGAGCAAGTGCTGTGATTGGAAACTTGAAGGAGAGACTGTGGAACAATCGACATGTGACTATCCATGTGAAAAGCAAAGTGTACAGAGCGACAGTACTGGCTACTCTATTGTACGGTGCTGAAACTTGGACTGTCTACAGAGTGCAGATAAAGAAACCCCACGCATACATGATGAGACACCTTGGAGCCATAATGAACATCTCATGGAAAGACAAGATAACTAACATAGAAGTGTTGAAACGAGCTGGTCTACCATCAGTGGAGGACGTGCTAACACAGATGAACCTGAGATGGCTCGGACAGTTGAAACTGTACTCACAGTTATGTGAGGGCAAACGAAATCAGGGTGGACCAAGGCTCAGATTTAAAGACACTGTAAAAAGTAACTGGAAGAAGCTGGGTATAGAAAGGAGTTCCTGGCAGCGGAAGGTTAAGGACAGGGCTGTGTGGTGGAATCTGATCAGACCTAAATGAAACAGTCCTTGTCGCCATGGCAGGCTGCTATGAGCTGAGCTGAGCTGAGCTGATATTTGTAACAAACTAAACAAAAACTGGTTTTGTTGGGTTTCTCTGCATAGGTCTTTCATTACGTATAGGCCTCATGTCCTAGTAGACATATATCCAGGATGAGGCACGGCTTCAAACGCAGTATTCATCACTGGGTGCCGTTATGTCAGCAAGCTAGCATTTGCTCGTTAGTATCAAACACAAAGTACTGCTGTGGTCAATGGGAGAGGTATAAGTTTGGCATGCTTGAGGCTACTTTAAAAGAGTCTTGGATTCACCAGAAAACATCACAGGAGAACATTTTTTCTTGCTCAATTTTTAGTCTCCTGTAACTTCAAGACACTTGGTCCACAGATGTTCAAGCTTCCCCATCCCTTTGTGGAACATCACATCTTGAGCCTACAGATTTCTCAACAGCATGAATGACATTATCATCACTCTGAAAATGATGACTACTGAAGTGAGATTTCAGTCTGGGAAGCAGATAGAAGACAGATGATGCAGAACGGGTGAGTAATTTTCATGGAGCTACATCTGGCTGCTTCTGCCACCCATATTGCTATTTTGGTTCCCCTCTTACCTACTGATTTATCATCTTCAAAGAAATGACAACAAACATTTGAGTCTTTGTGGACAGTAATGTAAGGCTTTATAGTGTGCAGTTATGCATCTTGTTTCTGAATGAAGCTGAGATTTTTTTCTGAAATTCCCTTGTATATGAGCTGATGATGGTCCTACAGCAAAAGTTGAGGGATCACCAAATTTATTAGGATTTCTCCAGAAGGGAACGTGGATTTCTGTGCAATAGTTTTCAGATATTTCATTCACAATTACAAGCCTGAACCGGATGGCACTGGAGTATAAGTCATGGGATCTCCAGAAGTTTTTGTTGTTCATCTTCTGGTGACCACGAATGCCTGTGGGGACAAAAAATACTGACCAACGAGTTCTACATACAAGTGTGAGGATTTGCATATTTTGTTGTTTTATTTGATTTGAAGCTGAAAAGAACAGCAGTTTCATGACTTCATGTTGGACTCTTGGTTCTTTTGTGAGATTAAAATTATCAGAGAAAACATTAATTTACAATGAAAATAATCATTAAATGCAACCTTTATTCTGTGAGCAGTTAAACTGAACTATACAAAGCACAACTTCTTCTTTCTTTTTCTATCTCTAATCCTGATCGTTGTTTCTGTCCTCTGAGGCCTTGAGACCAATGCAAATGTGTTTATGGCTTCCTCCAGCGTGGCCTCACGTGAACTCTCCTTGAGGCCCACAGTGAAGAAAACATGTTTTGCTGCCAGCGTCGTTGGACTTTGATGCGTACTCGGAGCTGATGGACAGGTATCCACCTATCTCCATCCTGCCAGTACCACTCGCTGCTCCGTGGGGAAATGGCTTTACTGGTTATTGTTCTGATAAAGAGCTGCTTGTCTTTGGCCTCCAGCTTTGTTTTTCCTCCCCGGTCGGTCACTGTGTACAAAGGTCTGTCCAAAGTTACTGTGAGGGGTCGCAGCCAGAGAAGCTGTAGAAATGACTTTAAATCCTGAAACATCACGTCAAGTAGGGGCAGTGACAGGTCCAAAAACAAGCAGAGAATGTGTATAAAATGTCACCCGTGAGCAGATAGTGCAAATAACAGAGTAATACACATTGATAAATCCTCAGGCAGTGGTGACATGGATTTATGACTTTATGTTTTGACTGCAAAGGTAAATAAAAAACTGCATCTGAAATTCAGAACACAACTTGCTCCTAAAATATATTAACTTGGTGAAAAGAACGATTTATCTTGCCATTATTTGTGATTAAATGTACTTTATTTTTGATTTATACTGAAACATTTTAAATACGCTGCTCACATTTTGTGTGACACAGTATATTTAATATGGAAGTGATTGATCACAGTTATTATCACTTAACTGATCAGTTACCTTCAGCTCTCTGGGCATCATTAAGTCATTGTTTTTGGTTTTATTATCTGTTTTCCTTCACTCTCATTGCTTTCATTGGTTGTTTTCAGTATCAGAATTACTGACTATTGATGAATATGTCAGAGTTTAGCTGCTGAAGCAGATCATTCATTAATGGAGACCAAAACAAATGTGCCAGAAACACGACTCTAAACTCACACTGATGTTTCTCTGTGTCTTTTAAAAGCATAATTTGGTATGTTTTTTTAACCCCTTCTGCTGTATCAACTCTATTCTCTCTTTACAGGCTGTTTCTCTGCCCCCAAGTGGCCGAAAGCATCAATTAACGTGACTTTAACCGTCCTCTTCTGCATCCAAATCACACCCAGGTTTCATGAACTCAAACCAGGTAAAATTTGTTCCTGGTGTCATGCTAGGTGCATGTGGAGCAGAAGGAGAATGCTGCCTGTAATTTAATTTCCTGACTTGTCTAGTTATAAGCACGGCTGACTTTCCTTCCTGAATGCAAACCATCTCACTGGTGGAAGTAATGACTCACTGAGAGAAACTTTGCCAAATCAAAATCATGGCAGCAGGCCAATGAACTGGGTGTTCAGTTCCCTTTGGGGAGAAATTTATTGCCAACAGGGTTTATACTGTGAGTACAGAGTGTCCTGTAACTCCTACAGTTTATTCCTCATCAATATTTTTGTCTGATTTGTGACGATGTTAAAGAACAATAACTTTATGATCTCAACATATGTAAAGAGCTTCTTGTCAAAATGACCTTGACAGTGACGGCACTTCACTTAAAGGGCGATAAGTAGAAATTTTACTGTCTCAAAACATAAATTGACCATAAAAATATGACAATATGCAGTCCAGTGTCTCTTTCTTTCAATCTGTATTTTTACCCTTCTGTTGAAATTTCAGATTTGATATAGTCAGTGGGTCCGTGTATTTATCTGGCAATTGGATTTTCCGTTCTGAAACGGGTATTGAAGAACAAAAAACGAGTGGTTATTTGATTTTCGTTTTAAAATACAAAAATTCAAATACAAGGCGTTTTTCCTTTTCATGATCAAAAAGAGATACACGAAATTTTAAAAATGCTTTGATTTTCATTTTACATTTATAATAACAAAAAATTAAATCAGTAAGAGACAGAAACGAAAAAAGGTCAGCTTTGTTATTTTCTGAGACCGGAAGTGGTCATCAGCAAGTGTGGAGCCAAACGACAACAAGATTCTCAGAGGGCGGAGCCAGAGAGCAGTGATTGGTCAGACCATAGATAATATAGAAGACAGCGCGCTAGCGTATCGAGTATTCTATGTATCTATGGTCGGCGTGTCTGGTAGCATCTCTGGCTGCTGTTGATCTTGTTTTCGGAGTAAAACACGGTAAGAAGATAAATACTTCTAACCTGTGGCGTTGTTTTGTTGTACGTTAAGTCAGCGACTTGTGAAGAGTTGTGTTTTGTCGTGTTTGAGCAGTTGGTCCGGACGCGTTAACTAGCTAAGCGGCTAAGTTAGCTAACGGGCTAATTAACACAGGTGGCTAGGGTTGCTACCTTTCAGAAATGAAAATAAAGGACGCCCACCACGGCTGCCGGGGCCACAGTTCAATAAAGTTGTAAAGATATTCACAGATTCAGACTTCCAGCATCAATAACTCAGATAAATGTTGCCAAAACCTAAACGATGCCTCTTTCCCATCATTGTAAGGTAGACAATGTGCTACAAGCCCAGTTTTATCAAAAGTAGCTGTCTTTCAAGTTCAGGAATAACGTTGGTGTCAACAGGAGCCAGTTGAAGGCTGCAGTGATTTTGGTGACACTACAGTGTATCAGAGTGAAGTTACTGAATATCTGTGTCTCTCTTCACTGTTGCAGCGGTTTTGCAATTTGCAAATGGTTCCTGTTCACTCCATAGACACCAATGTTATTTGCGCAGCTTGAAAGACAGCTACTTTTGATTAAACTTCACATGTAGCACATTGTCTACCTTACAACGATGGGAAAGAGGCATTGTTTATGTTTTGACAAAGTATATCTAATGAGTTATTGATGCCAGATGTCTGAATCTGTGGATATCTTTCCAACTTTACCATACTCGGGGTCACTACTACCCAAGGAGTAGTATGTTTAATGTTGAAAAAAGCATTTTGCCATACGTAATGCTTTAAGTGCTTTATTAACACAATACTAAGAATTTTGTATTGTTTTATGATCACAGGTTCTGTCTGAAAATAAGTGGCATCATTTTAAACTGTGAAACCAAACTAATGAAATGTAATGAGCAACCAGTGAGCAATACTGTATTCTACAAAAACATAAAAAACTGAATGCAAAATACTGTACAAAGAAATTCTCTGCAGACAGTTGTTTTTCATCTAAATCTTATCTTAATACAATTAATGTATTGACATATTTGTGTGTATGCATGTATTTATTGTTTTATTTAGTACTGTTAGCATATCAGAGTGCTGAATGAGTTTTTCTTTACATAGTCAAAGGCCATTTATTGATTACATATAGGCTATTTAATAAATGTTTATTAAAAACTATAAAAGCATTAAAAAATAATAAACAACTTAGGCATTCAAAGGATAGTTAATAATTATAACAGCTTCCCACCAGAGAAAATCATATCCATATACAGATTTTTATTAATTCCAGGGCTGGTTCAGTAAAGATTATAATAATAAGTACATCAGATAATTCTTGGTTTCAGTTGGAATTTTGCAGCCTGAGAGATTGTTGAGAAGGTTTGCAGTTCTTGTTTTAGCAAAATATGTTATAATAGAAGATCTTTGTTGTCATTGTACATGAAATTATCTGCAAACCAGCAAAGTGCATCAGTCTGACGTATCTAAAAATAAATAAGTAAAGAAAAATGCTTCTAAAGCCAATAATAAACAGAATATTTTGAGGGAATATTCTAAAAAGGAAGGAAAAGCTCCATCCTCACTCCTCAGGATAAACTGTCATTAAAATTGACTTTAAATTTAGCTTCAACACAAAATAAAAACATTTACTTTCATTACTGTTGTCAAGTTTTAATAAAGTTCATGCTACTTTTATAAAATGATCAAAGTGAATAAATTGTATTTCTGTGATCTGTGTTTGATTTCTGTCTTTTCTCCTGTCATCCAGATGTTCAGAGGGAGATGATGCCACATCTGGTCCAGCTGATGGAAGGTCTTGAAGTTCACTGACTGACCTCGACTGAAGATGGTCGTCTCACTGGATTTAAGGTTCAGATGCTCAGTAACAAACTCCACCAATGAGCCAACAGGGAAGCTTTAGGTTTATTAAATGTTGCTATGAAGGTATCGCTGTTTTTCTTTGTGAATGCAATGTGTTCCAACTGAAACTTGAATTAGAACTTGGAAGTAAATCCTTCCATCTGAAAGGATCTAGTTGCATTAATAACCTCAACACATTCTAATTTTTATTCCAGTCTTGGTTGGAAATAGAATCTCTGTATTGATTCAGGTAAAAACTGAACTTCACAGCATGTTGGAGCAAAACAACCAGATGAAAACTGTGATGGTGTTGGATTGTCAGACCGTAATGTTGCAGCTCAAAGCAGCTTTTCTATCTCAGTTCATTCTGACATTTAGCTATGAATCAACACAGCAGATGGTGATCCATGCTGTGGAAGTCTCACATCTCCTGATTTAATGGAGCTACTTTGCACTTTTTACAGTTTATTCACCAACACTTTATTTAATAAAAGTCCCATCTAGTTTTTATGAGGAATGTGATGTTTTAATTTCTCTGTGAATAACTGCAGTCTAATGCAACAGCTGGAGTTGTAACATCTGTCCTGATATTGATCATGAAGTATTGATCAGAATACTTATGGTCAGCAGTCATCCCTGAAGTTTTACATTAAAATCTTTACTTGTGTTGTGAACTTTGGTAAGAAGCAGAAACGTTAGCGTTGCCATGGATACACGAGTGTTAAATTCTGTCCATGTTTCCATTTTGGGAAATTCAGTCCAGCAGATGAGTTTGTTTTTACTGCCAGCTACCATTCAGTCAGAGATATTAAGAATAAATAAATGTGCATAATGTGGAAATGAACAGATTTTATTTTTATTTATTCCTACAGCTGCTGCAAGAAAAGTTCCACACTGTGGAGGAATTTAGTCTCATAATCACGGACAATAAATATTATCTGAATGTCGGGTTATTGTTGTTTATCAGCACAATACAAAAAGATTAATGTTAGAAATATTCCAGTTAAGACTCTAGAATATCAGGATTTATATAAATTTACCTCAATAATATGAATGTTCAGGTTAAGATTGTGCAGTGATATTTATTATGTAAGTTTAGCTAATTAAAGGTTATGACTCTGCACTATAATATTATTATTTAAATTGACATCATTATTATATTATTTTGGGTCAGACCCCACAGTATTGAGAGTAAGAAATCAAATATTCTATAAAATGTAAATACACTGAACCCATTTGGATATATTTAAGTGAGACTCTACAATATTATTTGACACAAATCTATCTAAATCAAAATTTTAATCATTTTTACTCCCAACATTTACTGGACTGATTTAAATATTAGTTTTTATGTTAGATTTCTTAAGTAATTTAATGAGTTATCAGCAAATATCAAGTGTTCATTTGATGAACTTCATTTCCTAAAACATCCAGAATTGGAGCTCATATCTTTGGCAGCTGTAAAGTTTCTGCTCCTTCAAAGTTCACAACACAATGAATGAATTCCTAAAACACTCTCTGCTGCAGAGCGTTTGTGATGCTGAAGCAGTGATCAGTTTTTCTGTTTCTTCTCTGGAGATGCACAATGAGGGACGTCTGCAGAGACTGAGAAAGAGTCTCACCACATCCTGACATGAGGAAAAAGACTTTATTGAAGACTACAATGAGAAAAACTATCAGACAGCAGATGGCATGCATTCAAGCTGAGCTCTGAGCATTTGATCTGGAACAGGAATTCAATAACGGCAGCATGAGCTTCATTTCAGTCTGTAGCTGCTGAATTCATGGATGAATCATCTGGCACTAGAGAGGAAGACCATCAAACATCCACGTCAGCTGATGGAGGTCCAAGAGTCTCACCGAACAAACAACCTACAGAGTGAAGACCTCTAACCTGATTGGATGGCCTCCTATTCAGCTACATGTATGGACAAATGCCTCTAAGCTGATTTGTTTTCTAAAATAAATCTAGTTTGAGCCCTAATCACTGCCTGTGTGTTTGCTTTTTTACACCGCTGTTAACAGTTTAGGCTGTTAGATTGTTCCAGATAAGACAAGTACAAGATTCTTCAGAGCCGTTCTACCACGAGCCTGACAGGAAGAACTCCAACAGCTACTGAATGGTCCTGTGGTCCCCTCAAGGCTACAGGAGGAGCCCTATGAGGACGAGCCGGTCCACCTGATGGCGGCCAGTCGCTGCGGTTCAAAGCCAACACCGACTACGTGGACTTCTACTGGACCACACGGAGGCCTTCAAACCGGACCAACAAGTTCAGCGACTCCCCGACTCGTGGGTCTGAGGACGTCACCGAGCCTCGGTCCCAGCCGGCCTCCTGTCTGTGGATGTTTGAGTGCTGAGAGGTTTGTGGATGCATGTGAACGTGTCTGTGTTGAAACAGCAGCTTTGGACTCAGTAACGCTGGTAAAAACCAAGAGCTCCTTTATTTGTGAATTCCACTAAAAAACTGATGAAAATAAGTTTGCCAGGGTTCTGACTGATAGCAGATTATTAAATAATGAAAATAATAGTTTAAATATTCCTTTAAACAATCCTTTTAGGTCTACATTTCCTTTACACTGACTTCTTGGTATATGTACAAGTATTTTGGGTGGAATATACCATTAAGCCTAATGTTCAAGGGTTCTTCTGGGAATATACCATTAAACCAACCTTGTAGGTAAATGTTCCAGGATGTTGGGTAGAATATACCATCAGATCAACCTTTTAGGTCTACATTGGAAGATTTTAGAGTAGAATATTACTCCAAACCATCCTTTAGGTCTACATTTAAGGTGGAATACTCCTTTACACCAAGATTTTTTTGGTCTACATTTAAGGATTTTAGGTGGAATATTCCTTTGAGCGAACTTTTCAAGTTTATGTTCAAGGATGTTGGGTGGAATATACCATCAGACCAACCTCCAAGGTCTACAGTAGTGAATTTTAGGTGGAATATACCATTAAGCTCACCTTTTAGGTGTACATTGGAGGATTTTAGGTGGAATGTTCTTCCAAACCATCTTTTAGTCTACATTTAAGGATGTTGAGGATGGTATATTCTTCTGAACAAACTTCTCAGGTCTACATTTCAGGTGGAATATTCCTCCATACTAACTTTTTTGGTCTACACTGAAGGATTTTTCTAAACCACCCTTTCAGGTCTATAGTTGAGGTTTTAGGTGGAATATTCCTTTTAACCAGCCCCTCAGGTCTCTTTGAGGATTTTGGATGGAATACTCGGTTAAACCAACATTTTAGGTGCATGTCCAAGGATTTTTGGTGGAATGTTCCTTTAAGGTGGATGTTTGAGGACCTTGTAGGTGGAATACTTCCTGAAACCTACCTTTTAGGTCAACATTCAAAGATTTAAGGTGGAATATTCCTTTAAACCAACGTAAATTTCATGTTTTGATCATTATCAAGAGAGAAACCTCAATCCAGACTCCTCATAATGATGTTTGAGATTTATGCTGCTGTTATTTGTTTAGTCCAGACTAAATGACAGAAATCCACAACTGTAATTTTATTTCAGGACTCGGTTATTAAATGTCAAAACAATCCATGTGACTCTAAAAACTCAACGGCTTTACAAACTCTGAGATTAAACTCTCCACAAGGATCCAAAATAAGTTGGACTTCTACATGAGAGCTTTAATTATTCTTCATCTACTTTCTGAAAAGTTTGGTCAATAAAAAAGACAAAAACTAATATTTTCAGCTGAACTAAAGACAGACGTTGTGATTTTTCTGCTCACATATTGTGTTGTTGTAAACTTACTCTTTCAAATAAATAGCCGCCTAACCCCCTGGAAACCAGCATTTGTCCTGTTTTTGTGTTGCTCCTCTGCGACCCTAGACAGCCGGGTCGTAATGTTGTTTGAGCAACACACCATACTATGACGTTTTTACAATGATGGTTCTACTATGGAACCAGTTTGACATGTTCAGGCGTTCTTTGTGTGAAAACTCAGAGATTTCAGGTATCAGAAGGTGGTTTTCAACTTTCTGCTTCAATTTTAAACTAAATTTACTTGACTAACCCAGCCCTCTGGACTCCCAGTAAGCTGTGTTCCTATTGGCTGTCCAGGTGGCTGCTTGGTGTTATCAGGAACACCTGAGCAGCTCAGTGTCTTCCTGCTTTGTTTTTCTGCAGCCAAACATTTCCTCTGCTTCTCTTCACCACCGAACCGGGTTTGCCTCTGTTGCTTTAGTTTGTTCTTTAGACGTTGGCTTGCAGCTTCCAGCAGTAAAATCGTCTTTAATGTGTTTCTTGGTGTGTTTTAGGGCTTTGTACTGGATAGTTGTCTTGGTAAATGAGGTTCTTTAGCCACAGTTAGCACATGGTGCTAATGTGTGCAGTGATTAGTGGATTTGGTACAGCTGAGTTGTGTTTTTATCTTGGCTGTAGTGAGTCTTTAGAAGTTTTTGGTCAGACACATTCTGTATTCTTGTGAACCAACGTTGGTTGTCCAGAAGGTAGGAGTTCCTGTCCCGATTCTCTGTTCTCAGAGGTTCTCTGTTAGGCTGCAGGAGACTTTAGCGTTTGGGTTGTGCTAGTTGGGTTTTTGTACAGTTTCATTTGGACGACTATCTTGAGGCCCATCCATGTGGTTTAGTGAGGTTTTCTGCAACAGTTCTACAAAGCAACCTGCAGCAGAAGAGACTTTGAGAGTTTTTAGGAAGTTCTGGAGACCAGACTTTAGAGTAGCAGAAACATTTGTCAGTAGTTTGAGCAGGAGAATGTCAGCTTCAGAGTAGAAATGAGATGGAAACCTTCTTGACACGTGTGGTGAGGTCCTGTACCAAGAGTTTGAGCAGGTTGTGAAGAGTCTGTAGTTCTTTGGTCTGAAAGCACAAGAAGAGTCGACTCATTAAAGGAGAAAACAGGAGATATTGTTGATTCTTCTGTCGCTCTGCAGTTTCCTTAGACTGAATATCAAGTTTATATTTTAAATGATTTGCCATGTGAGCCCAAGAAGACTTCAATAAACTCCCTCCATCCCCTGGACACAACAGATTTTATTACGATGTTAAATCTTTTTTTTTTTTTTAAATATATTTTTGAGTTTTAATCATAGTTTTACCATAGTTTTTTTTCTCTTTGCTTGTTTAGTTTTGTCATCTGTGTGAAAGGTGCTAAACAAATAAAGTTGAATTGATAAACTGAATAATTGACGAACTCATGATTGTGACAACAGAAGTATTTTCATTGTGATTTAAGGGTTTGTTTCATTTCTAAGGTTGGGGTTAAAATCTTGACAGAAAAAAAGATTAAAGAAATAAACTACATTTTAAAAAAGCAATTAAATCAAAGGAAAAAAACATTTAATACAACAAAACTTTTAAAAAGAAAATTAAACAATAAATACAATTAAATTATATTAAACAGACAAAATATTTAATTAAACAATTAAACAGAAGATACAAAACATATAATTATGAAATTAAGAAAATTTCTTTAAACAAAAATATGAAACATTAAAGATGAAATATTTTAGATAATTAAACATTTCAAAATACAATTAAACAAGAAGAATACTAAACATTTTTAAAAATTCAAAACATTTACATTATTAAACCTTTAAAAAGACAAAACATTTAATTAAAAAATTAAATGTTTAATTAGAAAATTAAATCTTAAACACAAAATTTCAATTGGAATAAAACAGAAAATACAATGAAGCATTTAAAAAGAAAATTAAGCATTAAAAGGTGGTAAAACATTTAAAAAGAAAAACCTTAAATATTTAATCGAAAAATTAAACATTGGGAAAGAAAAGGAAATTTTTCAAATAAGCCGATAAGACATTTGAAAAAACAATTAAACATTAAAAAGACAAAACATTTGGAATTCAAATCAGACATTAGAAAAGAATAAAAGGTGAGAAAAGAACAAAACTAAACATTTAAGACGAATCAAACTAAAGACAAAACATTTGAAAGGACACTAGTTAAACTTTAGGAGATCAAATTAAACATAGACAATAAAACAATCAAAAAGAGCAAAAACAGATAAAGGTCTTAAAGAGTTTTCTAGTCTGAAATGAAAACATCAAGTTGTTTCTTCAAACATTTCCTCTTTCTATGTTCTTGGTTTGATTGTGGACAGATTTACCAAGAACTCATTTAAGAAAACTGCTTTCTGGATAAAGTCTACTAGTTGTTGAAGGCATTGATCAAACTAATGCTACCTTCTGATCTCCACAAACTTTACTGTTCAGTGAAGAGAATCAAAGTTTGTTCAGGATTTCTAAAAACCCACAGGTGAAGGTCTGAGAAGAACTCAGATGGATGGTCTAAATGTGAAATCAAGACTCATGGTCACAAGTTTTAAGGCTTCTGTTAACCATAAAGTTCAAACTAATAGAGAAGTACTGAGAATCTTTTAAAACTTCAGCCCTCAGACTGTCTGAAGGTTCAAACTAACAGAGAACTACTCAGGAACTGAGAAGATATCAGTCCTTGGACTGTCTGGAAGTTCAATCTAACAGAGAACTACTGTGGGACTTAGAAAATTTCAGCCCTCAGACTGTGTGAAAGCTCAGGTCCTGAGGACTCGGGAGGTGTGGAGGCTTGGAAAGTCTTGGAACTGAAGGTTCAACCCTCCAGCACAAAGGCTGAAGTCCAACCTCCTGAGAAAAACGGTCAAGCCGAGACTCAAGTTAAAAAAAAACTCGAAAACGACAAAAAATAGATGATAAATGCGCAAAAAAAAGAAGAATTAGTATCTGAGCGAGTAGCTCAGGGGATAAAGAGACAGACTACCAACTGGAAGGTCGCAGGTTCAAGACCCACCACCGGCATTTTTCTTTGTTTGTCTTTGTCAGGATTTTGAGAAAATTTAAGAAGTGTCTGGTCTTGAACCAGCGACCTGCAGCTCCACAGGCAAATCCTTAACTCACTGAGCTACAGATCAGATACAAAGAAATAATTTCGTCGTCCCTTTGGCATCGTAGTTCCTCAAGTGACCACGTGGGCGGAGCTGAGGTGGAGTCTGGGTGGAGTCAGGGCGGAGAGTGGGCGGGGAGGTGGGTGGTGGCCTCCCCCCTCTACTTCTCCGCCTCCCCTGACCACCCACCACACCTTCCCCCGCCCCACGAGTTCTTCGAGTCGCCACGAGTTCTTCGAGTCTCCACGGGTTTTCCCCAGTTTCTGGAGTTTCCAACAGGTCCGAGGCACAACAACTTGACATGAAGAGGTGTTGAAGTCAGCCAGGATGGACTGACTTTTTACAGCCACTGGAAGGAAGACCACTAGAAGAGCAGGTCTTTAACCACCATCCAGAAAATCCATGGAGTTTGTCAACTTTTATCAACCTCCATCCAGATGTTCAACTTCATATCTTTGAGATTTTTAGCACCACAAACCTTTAGTATCACACTTTATTATCATTCATTAGGACTTTAATGGAATCCACCAACAGATTTAGTTTTTGTTGACAAACTTTATTCTTGCTGTCATGGGACTGCAGTATTTAAAACTGTTCCTTCTATTTTACCTCGTTTATTAGTTTTAGTGGAGAACGTTATTTTAATTGTCGATTAGTCTCTTAAAAAACAAATAATAAATTGGATTAGTCAAGAGGTTAAAATTTCTTACTTTGTCATATTTTAAATGACAAAAAAATATAAAAATAAAGCGTCTTGAGACAATTTGACCTGTAATTGGCGTTATATAAATAAAATTGAATTTAAATTGTATGTATCTTGTAATGTTGGACTAATTCAGCCATAAAAATAAATATATATAAACAAATATACTCAGTTGACTGTCATAAAAAACAATAAGATTTACATTCATGATGCAGGAATCAGACAGTTTTTCACTTTTTATCTTAGTTTAGTCAGAAAGATAGTTGATAATGTGTGAATTGTTGCAGCTTGTGAGCCATGAAAGGTTTTAATCTTTGGGGCCGAGTGTCAAAAAACATTTAGAAACCAACATCAACAAAACACTCAAAGATTTGAACATCATTTGCATGACAGTGTCAAATTAAAGGACATATATTTCCAATGTAAATGTGTGATATTCATCTTCTGAAGCTTTCTCTTCACATCGTCTTCCACCTGGACTGGTTTGGTCGGGAGCATGTGCAACAAACATTTGAAAAACTGCACTTTAACATCAATGAATGACACTGAAGTTTAATCTCTACATAAATGAGACTGAGTCTGGATGTGCTGCTCTGTCATTAACTCCTAAGTTTAGGGAAAGTTCAAACAAAAGAGGACAGTTCAGATAAGACTTGAGAATGAGCTTATTTTGAACAGACATCTCAGACTTTCTGAGCTTCAGCACCTCTAGCAAGATATTTTAACAACAAGCAACTCAAGAGATCCAGAAGTTGGAGAGAGTTAGCTTTAGCTGAGCCAAAGAACATGTGAGACGCTAACCTAGCAAAAATTTCAGACTTTTCTCTGTGAATTCTGAGAAATAATTTACTATTTAATGACAGAGCTACACATCTTAACTCAGTCTCATTAAAACAGACTGTAATTCAGTGTCATCCATCCATATTAAAGTGCAGTTACCCAAAATGTTTGTTGCATGAGCTCCAACAAAACCTGTCCAGGTAGAAGGCCACTTTGACAAACAGGAAGTGGAAGATTCCAAGCAGATTTATAGAAGGGGGAACTGGACTGTACTAAGTGTGGTGGAGTACAAAGGGGTGTTTTATGGGTTTTTAAGGCTGATAATGATTATTAGTGAGACATTTGGAGTAGATATTCATTTGCAGTAAATGAAAGTATTTAAAATCTTGGAGTTAAACTTTGAAGAACACAAACTCTAACAGAAAAGTTTCTTGACACGTTTTTGTTTTGTTTACAGATGTTAAGTTAAAGGAGTTTTATTTGTGACGTATAACCAATCAAATCACTCCAGAAGACAGAGTGACCACAGGTAGATTAAGGTTCAGAGCCAAAGTAGGGCCATTTTTAAATGTATTTATTACCGTAAATCAGTAAAAAGTAAAATACTGATTATTTAGTCAGCCCACAATTACTACAATTCTACAATGTATGTCTCTTTCCTTTGACTTGTTATTTGTTGTTTTCTGGATTGTACTCAGCTGCATGCCTTCGTCCACCCGGCCTCCGTTGACTCGTCCCGCCTGCCGTCTCTGGAGCTGAAGCTGGATTGGAACAGACCAAAGTACAGTCCAATCACGATTCCAGCTGCCTCTCAAAAGGCTCCTTCATCTGGCAGGTGGCAGCACTTCTTCTGAGGGGAAGCTGAGCTGGTCTGGCAGAACTTTGGAGATGTGTTCCAGTGGTTGGTGGATGTGTGGGGAGATAGAGATGGACCTTTGAATTGTTCAGAAAGGAAAACAGGAAACCCATTGGTAGTTTTAGTTTAGGGTGCTACTGCGGTGTGTTTTGGGGTTTTAAGAGGTGAACAGGAAGAGTTTTTTTTCGTATTGATTATCTTTTACTTTGTTCCTGGTTGGAATGCCCATCAATGTCAACATGAAGTTCACTTTTAGTTCTGTTTATTTATTTTTATTTTACTAACACCCATTTGCTTTTAACCCCCTCACATGTTGTGTTGTTGTAAACTTCCTCTTTCAAATAAATAGTCGTCTAACCCTCTGGAAACCAGCGTTTGGACTGTTTTTGTGTTGCTCCTCACCTACTTCAGACAGCCGGGACATAACGTTTTGAGGACCAAAGACTATACTCTGACATTTTTTGAGCGACATGCTATACTATGATATTTTTTGGGGGATATGCTATACTATGACGTTTTTTGGACCAAAGGCTATACTATGACATTTTTAGAGTGACATGCTATACTATGACGTTTTTTGGGTGACATGCTTTTCTATGACGTTTTTAGAGCGACATGCTATACTATGATGTTTTTAGAGTAACATGCTATACTATGACGTTTTTAGAGCGACATGCTATACTATGACATTTTTTAGGTGACATGCTACACTATGACGTTTTTAGAGCGACATGCTATACTATGACCTTTTTACAGCAACATGCTATGCTATGACGTTTTTTGGGTGACATGCTATACTATGACGTTTTTTGGACCAAAGGCTATACTATTATGTTTTTAGAGTGACATGCTATACTATGACGTTTTTAGAGCGACATGCTATACTATGACGTTTTTTGGGTGACATGCTATACTATGACGTTTTTAGAGCGACATACTATACTATGACGTTTTTAGAGCGACATGCTATACTATGATGATTTTTGGGTGACATGCTATACTATGACGTTTTTATAGCGACATACTTTACTATGACGTTTTTAGAGCGACATGCTATACTATGACGTTTTTAGAGCGACATGCCATACTATGATGTTTTTAGAGCGACATTCCATACTATTATGTTTTTAGAGCGACATGCTATACTATGACGTTTTTTGGGTGACATGCTATACTGTGACGTTTTCAGAGCGACATGCTATACTATAACGTTTTTAGAGTGACATGCTATACTATGACATTTTTAGAGCGACATGCTATACTATGACATTTTTAGAGTGACATGCTATACTATGGCGTTTTTTGGGTGACATGCTATACTATGACATTTTAAGAGCGACGTGCTATACTATGACGTTTTTTGGATGACATGCTATACTATGACATTTTTTGAGTGACATGCTATACTATGTTTTTAGAGCGACATGCCATAATATGACATTTTGTCGAATGACATGCTATACTATGATGTTTTTTGGACGACATGCTATACTATGATGTTTTTAGAGCACCATGCTATACTATGATGTTTTTAGAGCGACATGCTATACTATGACGATTTTAGAGCGACGTGCTATACTATGACGTTCTTAGAGTGACATGCTATACTATGACGTTTTTTGGGTGACATGCTATACTATGACGGTTTTAGAGCGACATGCGATATTATGGCATTTCTTGGATGACATGCTATACTATGACGTTTTTAGAGCGACATGCTATACTATGACATTTTTTGGACCACAGGCTATACTGTGACATTTTTAGAGCAACATGCTATACTATGACGTTTTTAGAGCGACATACTATACTATGATGTTTTTTGGACCAAAGGCTATACTATGATGTTTTTAGAGTGACATTCCATACTATGATGTTTTTAGAGCGACATGCTATACTATGACGTTTTTAGAGCGACATGCTATACTATGACGTTTTTTGGGTGACATGCTATACTGTGACGTTTTCAGAGCGACATGCTATACTATGACATTTTAAGAGCGACATGCTATACTATGACATTTTTAGAGCAACATGCTATACTATGACGTTTTTTGGACCAAAGGCTGTGCTATGACGTTTTTTGGATGACATGCTATACTATGACATTTTTTGAGTGACATGCTATACTATGTTTTTAGAGCGACATGCCATAATATGACATTTTGTCGAATGACATGCTATACTATGATGTTTTTAGAGCACCATGCTATACTATGATGTTTTTAGAGTGACATGCTATACTATGATGTTTTTAGAGCACCATGCTATACTATGATGTTTTTAGAGCGACATGCCATACTATGATGTTTTTAGAGCGACATGCTATACTATGACATTTTTTGAGTGACATGCTATACTATGACATTTTTCGAGTGACATGCTATACTATGACCTTTTTAGAGCGACATGCTATACTATGACGTTTTTTGAGTGACATGCTATACTATGACCTTTTTAGAGCGACATGCTATACCATGACGTTTTTTGGACCAAAGGCTATACTATGATGTTTTTAGAGCAACATGCCATACTATGACGTTTTTAGACGACACGCTATACTATGACGTTTTTAGAGCAACATGCCATACAATGACGTTTTTAGAGCGACATGCTATACTATGACGTTTTTTGGGTGACATGCTATACTATGACGTTTTTAGAGTGACATGCTGTACTATGACGTTTTTAGAGCAACATGCTATACTATGACGTTTTTTGGACCAAAGGCTATACTATGATGTTTTTTGAGCGATATGCTATACTAGGACGTTTTTAGAGCGATATGCTATACTATGAAATTTTTTGGACAAAAGACCACAGTGAACATGAAACACCTGACATGAAGACAGATGTCACAGTGTCAGCATCAACAGCAGAGGTTCATTTTAAAGTGACCCTGGAAAGATTTACTCTGTCATATATAGTTTTCCAAGCACTGAAAGACAGAAAGGCCTGTAGTCACTTTAGCTTTATAGGGGAGAGGATTTTACTATCCAGCTTATCTGTGCTGTAATTTAAATGTAATAACTGTAGTGCTCATCATTACTTTGGACATATTCTGGAAGGTTATTTTTCCAATCTACACTGCAGGAATAAGTACTACAACATGGGAATTAGTCATTAAACAATGTTAACCGTTATAGAGTAAATTTACTGTTTTCTCCAGTTTAACTTCAGAGACTCAGCAAATATCAGGAGTACTGACAATAGAGAACCTTAACGTTACTGTTTTAATCACATTTAGGTTTTGTAAACGTTACATTAATGTGAACCAGCGTCTCCACTGACAGTTTTATGAACTAAATGTACCACATTACAGTAACACAACTCACTTTAGCTGTTTACATGAAACTCATCACAAACATTGCTAGCTTAATGGTATATTAGCTTTATGACTGAGCAGTTAGCTCGGTTAGCATCGCTAACATTAAAACTAATATTTACCGAATGCTAACTCTCTTCTTTGGTCAACACACACAGAAATAAACTTCACCAACATCTGCATTGCATGGCACACATTAGATCTGACACTAAAGCTGCATATAAAGTGCATTAAAAGCGACACTGATACGAAAATAAACACTTACCAAACTATCAGAGTCCTTTCAGTGTCTGCTGGTAGAATCAGTCGAAGGCAGAAAACTGGTTAAAACAAGCCAATGGCAGAAAAACTGTCTGTGGAAAATGTTCTGCTGCTTCACCGATAAATAAACCAACAGTTATTATCTCAGAATTAATCCAAACGAGGAGAGCAGAGTCTCTGCAGCCTCCTCCATAGGACCTGTCAATCATTCCAGACCGGACTGTCAATCAAGTAGTCCCGTCCCCTGGCTTTGCAAAACTTTAAGGCTCTATAAAAAAAAAAATATTGATTTATTTTAAGATCGGCCACCTGATCTCTCATTTTGACCATGAAAACTAACGAAAAAAAATCTATACAGTCTATGCAATGTACTCTGTTTGGCGCTACACTTGCTGATGACAGCTTCCGGTCTCAGAAAATGACAAAACGGACCTTTTTCGTTTCTGTCTCTTACAGATTTTACTTTTTTGTTATTCTAAATATAAAATGAAAATCAAAGCATTTTTAAAAGTTCGTATAACCCTTTTTGATCATGAAAAGGGAAAACGCCTTGTATTTCAATTTTAATTTTTGTATTTTAAAACGAAAATCAAATAACCACTGGTTTGTTGTTTTTCAATACCCGTTTGAAACCGGAAAATCCAATTGCCAAAATATACACGGACCCTAAACATTGTGCACAGAGTTAATTCATCATCGTTAAATAATTTGTTGGTGTGGATTGCAGACTTTTTTAGCTGTTGAAGCACTGAGGTCCGTGTACGGATCTTGTAATTGGATTTTCCGTTCTGAAAGGGGTATTGGAAAAACAAAACAGGAGTGGCTATTTGACTTCCGCTTTAAAATACAAAAATCTAAATTGAAATACAAGGCGTTTTTCCTTTTCGTGATCAAAAAGGGATATACAATTTTTTTCCAATGCTTTGATTTTCGTTTTATATTTAGAATAACAAGAAAGTAAAATCAGTAAGAGACAGAAACGAAAAAGGTCATTTTTTTCATTTTCTGAGACCGGAAGTGGTCATCAGCAAGTGTGGAGCCAAACAGAGCAGTGTGCATAGACTGTATATACATTTTTTTTTCGTTAGTTTTCATGGTCAAAATGAGAGATCTGGGGTCCGTTTCACGAAGCAGGTTTAGTGAAAACTCTGAGTTTGTTAACCCTGAAATGAGGGAAACTCTGAGTTTTCCGTTTCACAAAGGGAGGTAACTCAAACCCGAGACAGAGGGGTAACTCTACCCTGTTTCACAAAGAGGGGTAACTTAAACTCTCGGTCAGTTACCGTAGTAACAGACTCTATGACTCTAACCTGGTCGGGACCAGGTTTTTCTCAGTAAACCTCGAGTTTCTCTCTGTCTCCGCCCTCTTTCAGCCACACACGCCATTTCATTTCCTCATTCATTCAGTCAGCTGGCGAGTTTTGGCGAAGTCTAGTTCTGCCGTGTGTCAAAATGACGTCCTTTTATGAACAATCCAGTGGATGAAGGAGCAGCATTACTGCACAGAGAATTAAATATTCGTCGGGAGATTGTTTTCAGACCGCGCATAGATGTTTTGGCATTTCCGGACAGTTATCTTTTTGAACGGTACCGTTTCACCTCACAATCCATAACCTACATCCACAACCTACTCCGTCCTTACATTTACAACTTTACCAACCGCAGTCATGCTCTAATGTCCCAGCAGATATTGTGTGTTGTGCTGCGGTTCTTTGCAAATGGAAGTTTTTTATATAATGTAGGAGATGCAGAGCACTTCAGGCAACTGTATGCAGGATGGTCAGAAATGTGTCTGGCCCTGAAACGACTTTTACGATCTTTGTCGTTTTCCCTGGACATAAACCTGTCAGAGCCATCAAGGAGGAGTTCCACAGGATTGCAGGTGAATGATGTAGAGATCTGTTAAATTAATTTTAAATCATATCCAGTTAATGACATTGTGCTGCAACCTCAGACTGTGATTAGTAAATTTAATTTCTTTTAGGATTTCCCAGTGTGATTGGCTGCATTGATGGCACACACATCCCCATCACAGCTCCCAAATATAATGAAGCTGATTATGTGAATAGGAAGTCCATTCACAGTATAAATGTGCAGGTAGGTTAGAGGTAGATTGACTACGGTTTCAAAATGTTAAAGACTGCATCATAGTTCAACATCAGTCATTCTCTGCACTGTCAAGATCATATGTGATGCTGCACACATCATTTCCAATGTGGAGGCCAAGTGGCCTGGGTCTGTTCATGACTCGAGGATTTTTCGAGAGTCTAACCTGAGCAACAGACTGCAGCGTGGTAAACAGCCTAAAGATTTCACAATATATTTCACTTGTCTCCCTCCTTTAATATACTCTAATGTATCCACTATACATTACAGGAGAGTTTGATGGCCTTCTGCTGGGTGACAGGGGTTACCATGCCAACCCAGGCTGATGACCTCATACCCTGACCCTGAACCAGACCCCCAACAGAACTTCAACCGGGCTCACTGCAAGACGAGAGCCTGGGTGGAGATGACCATAGACCTGCTGAAAGCCCGTTTCCAGTGTCTACGTCACCTCAGGGTGACTCCTGAGAGGCCTGTGATATTATTGTGGCATGTGTTGTTCTTCATAATATTACCACTATTAGAGGAGAGCAACACTCTGCCCTACAAACTGAAGACCCAGATGATGACCTCATCCACCTGCCAGCTATCAAGGATGGCAGAGCAGTCAGAGACACCATATGCCATAATCACTTTAGAGTTTAAGTCACCATCATCACCACCACAGCAGTGAAATAAACACATGACATACATTTCATTTGGTCTTCTTTATTTCCTACAAATAAAAGAGCTAGTTTAGTTCATGTTCCAGTAGTTAACATAATTCACCTGTGGCCTGCACCCACCTCTAACTTGTGCTCCAGTATTTCAATTTCCAGATCTGCCTTCTTAATCTGGCGGTCCAAGTACTGCATTTCTTTATCTGTTTTTTGTATTTTTCTCAGCAAGTGGATTTTGTATATTTGTTTTACTGGTAACTGGGAATACATAAAGGACATTAAATTATACAGTTGCACATGAATTCCATGGACTGAACCTCTGGTGTTTACTGAACATCCATCTCACTGTGTCAATCTGTGCAGTGGAAGTTGAGGGACCATCCTGCTGCTGTCCAGCCATGCTCTGTTAAAAAGGATGAGAATGTGCAATACTTCAGTGTAGGCTAAATGTCACACTCTATATTCCACCAGAATGTTCAGAAATGTGAATGGGAAGAGAACTATCACTAACATACCTCTGTATGCCTTTCTGGATCCCACTCTGTAAAGGCAGCAGACACAGTTTCATCCTCTTCATAGATGAGTGATATGTTTCAGTGGACTTAAACTACCATTTGGCTAAATCTTTGGAGTATTGCCTACTTACAGTTACAAGGTCTGTTGTGGTGTGAAGGGGCTCCACCAGGCAGATAGTACCATCAGAATCTGTTGGGCCAAAAGAAAAAAAGGCCCAAAAGAGAAATAAATATTTGTATGAATATGCTTGAAAACATTCCATATATACATATACATGGGCTACACACACACACACACACACACACACACACACACACACACACACACACACACACACACACACACACACACACACACACACACACACATTACATTTTATAAAAGCACTTGTGTCTTGGGGGTTGGTCTCAGAGGATGAGTTCCCTCCAGGGATTCCCTCAGCCACTGGCCTTCCCAAATTCTGGCTTAGGACCAGCTCCTCTGCCTCCGTTACAGGTGGTGGTGCTGGGCCACCTCCCTTTT
Organism: Amphiprion ocellaris; assembly: GCF_022539595.1. Taxonomy (NCBI): domain Eukaryota; kingdom Metazoa; phylum Chordata; class Actinopteri; family Pomacentridae; genus Amphiprion; species Amphiprion ocellaris. The sequence continues at coordinate 23,219,138 of NC_072767.1, read as the reverse complement.
TACAGGCATCTGCTTTCTTTCTGTTGGCTGAGTAGAAGTCTGTGTTAGTTTAAATACTCTTAATTATTTAACAGAACATGATATGGATGCAGACATTTAGGCTATGTGTGGGATAGAACCACTGCACAGTCAAACAGCCACTTAATAATTAAGCTACTTTACAATGTAAAACATGATCAAAATGAGGTAGCTCCATGAGATTATGCCGACTTCTTACCTGTTTGAACAATGTTCTTATATTTCATCTTCAGCTGCTGCCACATGCGCTTCTCCCCCGCAGGATTGCACCTAAATGAAATAACTTAATAGTCTACTATTCAAACAGTTTCCCCCTGTAATATTATTGTGATTTAAACTTACGCATTGACTCGGGCAGCAATGTTCTCCCACGCCGTCTCCCTCTCTTTTGCAGCCGCAGCAGTGTTGCACTTCTTTCTAAAAACGTGTTCGTAGTCGCCATATGAACGAATTAAGATGTCCAGTTCAAGTGGTGTAAAAAACGTAGCTCTCTGCTTCCCTGTTGCCATGGTGACTCGTCGAATCGGGGTTCCATTGATGCTGTCTTTTTATAGTTGTGGTGCACGCACTTAACTCTGGGTGAAACTACTCCGAGTTGATTTAACCAACTCGAATCAGCCGTTGTGAAACCGAAAACTCAGAGTTTTCTATCTCAGAGTAGATCAACTCAGAGTTCAGGGTTAAACTCAGAGTTTGTTGAACCTGCTTCGTGAAACGGACTCCTGGTGGCCGATCCTAAAATAAATCAATATTGATTTTTTTTTTTTTTTTTTTTAAATAGAGCGTTAAAGTTTTGCGAAGCCAGGGGGCGGGACTACTTGATTGACAGTCCGGTCTGGAATGGAACGGGTCCTATGGAGCAGGCAGCCGAGACTCTGCTCTCCTCGTTTGGATTGATTCTGATATAGTAACTGTTGGTTTATTTATCGGTGCAGCAGCAGAACATTTTCCACAGTGTTACGAGGTTAGCAGGAGAACCCAAGCGCAGACTCACAGAAACTGACAGACAGCTGAATGAAGGCTATAGATTTATTTCATCCAAAAACTAAACCAATACGGAGAACTGAACTGAGAGGACAGAATTAAACCAAACAACTCAAAGCTCGACAATAAACACTATGAATACCAAAATGGAAGTCAACCAAAACTAAACTGAATTTACAAAACTAAATTAAGGAGGAGTACTCACTAGATGGGGGAACTGAATACAGAGGGGAAAACAGGCTGAGGTAATCTAGGGGCAAATGGGGATGAGGAAGGAACAACTGGCTGGAGACTGAAGCGGAGCTGACGAGAAACCGGGAGGAGAACTGAGTCCATGCGTGAGAAAATCCAGGAGGGGGGGAAACGGAGTCCAAAAGCAAATCCAAAAGAATGTCTTGAGTCCGTGACAAGATGTGAGTCTTTGAGGGTATGTGGGTCGATGATCCGGCAGGGAGTAAATGAATGAGCAGGGTTTAAATAGGGAACAGGTGATATTGTGGGCAGGTGAGCTGATTACTGCAATGTGAGTCAGGTGTAGTAATCAGGTGAGTGGAGACAGGTGAGAAGGGAAAGCAAGAGACAGGGACGAGAGAGATTAGTGGGAAAGAGATGACAGACAGAGGGAGCCAAAGGGACAGGTCAAAATAGATGCAGAAAATCAAGGAGGAAGAAAGAAAGAGGGAGAAGGAGGGAGAAGGAACAGGGGCAGGAGCAGAATCATAACACACAGACAATTTTCCTGCCCGTTGACTTGTTTTAACCAGTTTTCTGCCTTCGGCTGATTCTACCAGCAGACACTGAAAGGACTCTGATAGTTTGGTAAGTAAATGTTTATTTTCGTATCGGTGCCGCTTTTAATGCACTTTATATGCAGCTTTAGTGTCAGATATAATGTGTGCCATGCACTCCAGATGTTGGTGGAGTTTATTTCTGTGTGTGTTGACCAGAGAAGAAAGTTAGCATAGTAAATATTAGCTTTAATGTTAGCGATGCTAACCGAGCTAGCTGCTCAGTCGTAGCATGATTAAAGCTAACGAAGCATCAAGCTAATGTGTTGAGTTTCATGTAAACAGATGAAGTGTGTTGTGTTCATGTAATGTGGTTCATTAAGTTCATAAAACGGTGGTTGGTTGACATTAATGTAACGTTCAGGAAACTTAAATGTGATTAAAACAGTAACGTTAATGTTCTAGTTGTCAGTAATCAGGTTTAATTTGACACTAAAACAGACTCTGATAGTTATAAATGACATCAGTTTCATTAATTTGTTGGAAATTGTCTCATTTGTTGTTGTGATGTTGCTGCTGATTCATTAAAACAAGATGATCCATGTTGAAGATACGTTTAGTTCTAGTATCAGAAGTACAAGAAGGAAAATGGAAGTTTAGTTCTGCTACGTCAAAGATTTCAGGAATAAAATAACTAAATGAGTCTTTATACCTCAAACTTTATTTTACAATAAAGAAATAATGAAATAATCACAGATAATAAAAATATAAATAGCAGAGAAAACCTGAGAGAATAATTTCCTGAAAAGTCTGTGAAGGAAAAGCAGCTTTTTGTCTTGAAAGATCAGAATCAGCTCCAACATCTGCATCTAACAGCATCAAGTCAACCAGAAAGAAAAGAAAAAAGAAAATGACTTCTTTCTGATCACATCTGTTCCGCTGCTCACAGTCTGCTGCTGCTCACATTGTTCACATTTATAGTCCACTTTTAAAAGTTCAGTAGACAGGTGCTCTGCTTTGGAGTGTGACAATGTCGTCGGTGATGTGGAGAGTGAAGTTTCATCTACAGCGTGCTTTAGGACAGCCGGGTCAAACTTGATGTTTGAAATACTGATTGACAGCGCAGATTTAACTGTCTGTAGTTCCGTTTTGATGGGTGTTAAACTTTCACTTAAAGCCACCAGGAGCTGGGTCTTTAAAATAACCACCATCTCGTTGCAGAGTGAAAGTAGCAGTTGCTCCTTAAGGTCAGAGATTGCAGCATCTGAGGGCCTCTTCAAAAGAAGACTTAGTTGATGAAGGCGTTCTGGAGCAGGACCAGAAAGACCACGACTAAGCACCCTTGAGATCTCAGGCAGCGTCTCGCTCAGGTGGGTGTCAACGGTGTTCACGGTCAGGTCTGTGGTAATCCCGTCAAAAAACAAAGCAGAAAAAAAATCTAGATTAAAATAAACATGTAACCATGTCGCCCAAAAAACATCATAGTATAGTATGTCGCTCTAAAAACGTCATAGTATAGCATGTCGCTCTAAAAACGTCATAGTATAGCATGTCGCTGTAAAAATGTCATAGTATAACCTTTGGTTCAACAAACGTCATAGTTTAGCATGTCGCTCTAAAGACGCTATAGTATGAGCATGTCGCTCTAAAAACGTCACTCCAGTTCACTCCAGTTCCCAGTCTCTGAGTCCAGGTCGCTCCATCTCCCAGTCTCGAGTCCAGGTCGTTCCAGTTCCCAGTCTCTGAGTCCAGGTCTCTGAGTCCCGGTCGCTGCAGTTCCCAGTGTCTGAGTCCAGTTCGTTCCTGTTCCCCGTCTCTGTGTCCAGGTCGCTCCTGTTCCCAGTCTCTTTTTGAGGTCGCTCCATCACTACGTGTCTGAGTCCAGGTCGCTCCAGTTATACTATGGCGTTTTTTTTTGCACCAAAATCCATGATGATTTTGTTTTCAAAGAAAACCTTACCATAGTCTTTTTCACAGCCTCCTTTACATTATTTCATCATATGGCACGTTTTTAGAACATGCTGAAAAATCACTTTTTTTTTTCGACATAGTATACTATGGCGTTTTTTTGCGCTTAAATTCATGATGAGTTTTTTTTTCAAAGAAAACCTTTCTGGAGTGTTTTTCACGTCCTACTTTACGTTATTTCATCATATGGCATGTTTTTACAACATGTTGAAAAATGGCATTTTTCGACATAGTATACTATGGCTTTTTTTTTTTTGCCTAAATTCATGATGATCTTTTTTCAAAGAAAACCTTTCTGGAGTGTTTTTCACGGCCTCCTTTACATTATTTCATCATATGGCATGTTTTTGCAACATGCTGAAAAATCACATTTTTCGACATAGTATAGTAAGGCTTTTTTTTGCGGCAAAATTCATGATGATTTTTTTTTTCAAAGAAAACCTTTCTGGAGTGTTTTTCAGGGCCTATTTTACATTATTTCATCATATGGCATGTTTTCACAACATGTTGACAAACAACACTTTTCGACATAGTATACTATGGCGTTTTTTTGCACCAAAATTCATGATGATTTTTTTTTTCAAAGAAAACATTACCATAGTGTTTTTCACGGCCTGCTTTACATTATTTCATCATATGGCACGTTTTTACAACATGTTGAAAAATGACATTTTTTTTCGACATAGTATAGTAAGGCGTTTTTTTGCGCCAAAATTCATGATGATTTTTTTTTCAAAGAAAACCTTTCTGGAGTGTTTTCCACGGCCTCCTTTACATTATTTCATCATATGGCACGTTTTTACATGTCGAAAAATTGCATTTTTTTTCCGACATAGTATACTATGGTGTTTTTTTTGCGCCAAAATTCATGATGATTTTTTTTTCAAAGAAAACCTTTCTGGAGTGTTTTTCACGCCCTCCTTTACATTATTTCATCATATGGCATGTTTTTACAACATGTTTCAAAAATCGCATTTTTTTTCGACATAGTATAGCAACGCGTTTTTTTTGCACCAAAATTCATGATGATTTCTTTTTTTCAAAGAAAACCTTTCTGGAGTGTTTTTCACAGCCTCCTTTACATTATTTCATCATATGGCACGTTTTTACAACATGTTTGAAAAATCGCATTTTTTTTCGACATAGTATAGTAAGGTATTTTTTTGCGCCAAAATTCATGAGGATTGTTTTTTTTCAAGAAAGCCTTTCTGGAGTGTTTTTCACAGTCTGCTTTACATTATTTCATCATATGGCACGTTTTTACATGTTGAAAAATTGCATTTTTTTTCCGACATAGTATACTATGGCGTTTTTTTTGCGCCAAAATTCATGATGATTTTTTTTTCAAAGAAAACCTTTCTGGAGTGTTTTTCACGCCCTCCTTTACATTATTTCATCATATGGCATGTTATTACAACACGTTTCAAAAATCGCATTTTTTTTCTACATAGTATAGCAACGCGTTTTTTTTGCACCAAAATTCATGATGATTTCTTTTTTTCAAAGAAAACCTTTCTGGAGTGTTTTTCGCAGCCTCCTTTACATTATTTCATCATATGGCACGTTTTTACAACATGTTTGAAAAATCGCATTTTTTTTCGACATAGTATAGTAAGGTATTTTTTTTGCGCCAAAATTCATGAGGATTTTTTTTTCAAAGAAAACCTTTCTGGAGTGTTTTTCACGCCCTCCTTTACATTATTTCATCATATGGCATGTTTTTACAATGTGTTGAAAAACACATTTTTTTTTCGACATAGTATACTATGTCTTTTTTTTGCGCCAAAATTCATGAGGGTTTTTTTTTCAAAGAAAACCTTTCTGGAGTGTTTTTCACGCCCTCCTTTACATTATTTCATCATATGGCACGTTTTTACAACATGTTTCAAAAATCGCATTTCTGTTTGACATAGTATAGTAAGGCGTTTTCTTTGCGCCAAAATTCATGAGGATTTTTTTTTTCAAAGAAAACCTTTCTGGAGTGTTTTTCACGCCCTCCTTTACATTATTTCATCATATGGCACGTTTTTACAACATGTTTGAAAAATCGCATTTTTTTTCGACATAGTATAGTAAGGCGTTTTTTTTGCGCCAAAATTCATGAGGATTTTTTTTTCAAAGAAAACCTTTCTGGAGTGTTTTTCATGCCCTCCTTTACATTATTTCATCATATGGCATGTTTTTACAACATGTTTGAAAAATCGCATTTTTTGTCGACATAGTATAGTAAGGCGTTTTTTTTGCGCCAAAATTCATGAGGATTTTTTTTCAAAGAAAACCTTTCTGGAGTGTTTTTCATGCCCTCCTTTACATTATTTCATCATATGGCACGTTTTTACAACATGTTTGAAAAATCGCATTTTTTTTCGACATAGTATAGTAAGGCGTTTTTTTTGCGCCAAAATTCATGAGGGTTTTTTTTTCAAAGAAAACCTTTCTGGAGTGTTTCTCACGCCCTCCTTTACATTATTTCATCATATGGCACATTCTTACAACATGTTTGAAAAATCGCATTTTTTTTCGACATAGTATAGCAACGCGTTTTTTTTGCACCAAAATTCATGATGATTTCTTTTTTTCAAATAAAACCTTTCTGGAGTGTTTTTCGCAGCCTCCTTTACATTATTTCATCATATGGCACGTTTTTACAACATGTTTGAAAAATCGCATTTTTTTTCGACATAGTATAGTAAGGTTTTTTTTTTGCGCCAAAATTCATGAGGATTTTTTTTTTCAAAGAAAACCTTTCTGGAGTGTTTTTCACGCCCTCCTTTACATTATTTCATCATACGGCACATTTTTACAACATGTTTCAAAAATCGCATTTCTGTTTGACATAGTAAAGCAACGCGTTTTTTTGCACCAAAATTCATGATGATTTCTTTTTTTCAAATAAAACCTTTCTGGAGTGTTTTTCACGCCCTCCTTTACATTATTTCATCATATGGCACGTTTTTACAACATGTTTGAAAATCGCATTTTTTTTCGACATAGTATAGTAAGGCGTTTTTTTAGCGCCAAAACTCATGAGGATTTTTTTTTTCAAAGAAAACCTTTCTGGTGTGTTTTTCATGCCCTCCTTTACATTATTTCATCATATGGCACGTTTTTACAACATGTTTGAAAAATCGCATTTTTTTTCGACAGAGTATAGTAAGGCGTTTTTTTTGCGCCAAAATTCATGAGGATTTTTTTTTCAAAGAAAACTTTTCTGGACTGTTTTTCATGCCCTCCTTTACATTATTTCATCATATGGCACGTTTTTACAACATGTTTGAAAAATAGCATTTTTTTTTGACATAGTATAGTAAGGCGCTTTTTTTGCGCCAAAATTCATGATGACTTTTTTTTCAAAGAAAACCTTTCTGGAGTGTTTTTCATGCCCTCCTTTACATTATTTCATCATAAGGCAAATTTTTACAACATGTTTGAAAAATCGCATTTTTTTTTCGACATAGTATAGTAAGGCGTTTTTTTTGCGCCAAAATTCATGATGATTTTTTTTTCAAAAAATACCTTTCTGGAGTGTTTTTCACGCCCTCCTTTACATTATTTCATCATATGGCATGTTTTTACAATGTGTTGAAAAACACATTCTTTTTTTCGACATAGTATACTATGGCTTTTTTTTGCGCCAAAATTCATGAGGGTTTTTTTTTCAAAGAAAACTTTCTGGAGTGTTTTTCACGCCCTCCTTTACATTATTTCATCATATGGCACGTTTCTACAACATGTTTGAAAAATCGCATTTTTTTTCGACATAGTATAGTAAGGCTTTTTTTTTTGCGCCAAAATTCATGAGGATTTTTTTTTCAAAGAAAACCTTTCTGGAGTGTTTTTCAAGCCCTCCTTTACATTATTTCATCATATGGCACGTATTTACAACATGTTTGAAAAATCACATTTTTTTTCGACATAGTATAGTAAGGCTTTTTTTTGCGGCAAAATTCATGATGATTTTTTTTTCAAAGAAAACCTTTCTGGAGTGTTTTTCACGCCCTCCTTTACGTTATTTCATCATATGGCACGTTTTTACAGCATGTTTGAAAAATCGCATTTTTTTTTGACATAGTATAGTAAAGGGGTTTTTTTTGCGCCAAAATTCATGTTTTTTTTTTCAAAGAAACCCTTTCTGGAGTGTTTTTCACGCCCTCCTTTACATTATTTCATCATATGGCACGTTTTTACAACATGTTTCAAAAATCGCATTTCTGTTTGACATCGTATTGCAACGCGTTTTTTTGCACCAAAATTCATGATGATGTCTTTTTTTCAAATAAAACCTTTCTGGAGTGTTTTTCACGCCCTCCTTTACATTATTTCATCATATGGCACATTTTTACAACATGTTTCAAAAATCGCATTTCTGTTTGACATAGTAAAGCAACGCGTTTTTTTGCACCAAAATTCATGATGATTTCTTTTTTTCAAATAAAACCTTTCTGGAGTGTTTTTCACGCCCTCCTTTACATTATTTCATCATATGGCACGTTTTTACAACATGTTTGAAAATCGCATTTTTTTTCGACATAGTATAGTAAGGCGTTTTTTTAGCGCCAAAACTCATGAGGATTTTTTTTTTCAAAGAAAACCTTTCTGGTGTGTTTTTCATGCCCTCCTTTACATTATTTCATCATATGGCACGTTTTTACAACATGTTTGAAAAATCGCATTTTTTTTCGACAGAGTATAGTAAGGCGTTTTTTTTTGCGCCAAAATTCATGAGGATTTTTTTTTCAAAGAAAACTTTTCTGGACTGTTTTTCATGCCCTCCTTTACATTATTTCATCATATGGCACGTTTTTACAACATGTTTGAAAAATAGCATTTTTTTTTGACATAGTATAGTAAGGCGTTTTTTTTGCGCCAAAATTCATGATGACTTTTTTTTCAAAGAAAACCTTTCTGGAGTGTTTTTCATGCCCTCCTTTACATTATTTCATCATAAGGCACATTTTTACAACATGTTTGAAAAATCGCATTTTTTTTTCGACATAGTATAGTAAGGCGTTTTTTTTGCGCCAAAATTCATGATGATTTTTTTTTCAAAAAAAACCTTTCTGGAGTGTTTTTCACGCCCTCCTTTACATTATTTCATCATATGGCATGTTTTTACAATGTGTTGAAAAACACATTTTTT